>NW_027509818.1:437500-456743 GCF_048541705.1 Temnothorax americanus
CGCGAACTGAATATTCTCACGGGGGTGGAAGCGTCAAGTGGAAGTGAACCACGGGCGCTGGAGAGGGTAAATGGGGCAAGAGGGGTCGGGAGAATGCGCGGCGTAGGAGAGAAACGGTGGGGCGGGAAGGGAGCGCTAAGGGAGGTTGGGGATGTTGCGAGGGGATGGGCGATGCTACTGCCGCGCGCAGAAATCGCCGGGTTAGTCGAATAGTTGAGCTTTACGATCAATTTAATTTTTTTTTAATTTAAATTTTTTGAATACCCGAAACATCTTCGCTGCAGCTAATCACTCGCGTTACAAAAATTGTAACATATAATTCTTTTAAGTGTAATATGTTCTCAACAAGAATATAAGCCTAGACTCTGAAAATTTACAAATAAATGAAAATTCGGGTGAAAATCTAAAGACAAGTAGAAATATTAATCGACTTTATTGGCCATTATAATCGTCAAGACAATACGACCATGATTTGGTTCAATTATTATTGTCAATACGCACTTTTAACCAAGAAATTGGTCCTTCTAAATTGATATAATCTTTGATACTTATATATAAGCATCTCATTTAAATAATTAAATTTATTGCAAAAAATATTACCTCAGCCAGCTCCTTGGTTAAAAGTGCGTCTTGACGATAATCGAACCAAACCATGGTCGTATTGTCTTGACGATTATAATGGCCAATAGAGTCAATTAATATTTCTACTTGTTATTATTTGATTGGCGAAGAAAATGTGATTTACTCGAAAATCTAAAGTTTCATTATACTTTAAAGATGACAAAATCTTATTTGTCTATATGTGTATCTAACTTAAATGAAATTACATTTAAAATATTTTAATTGTAATATATTAGACGTTTCTTATCTACTATCTAGCGAAACCACTGCAAAGAGAACGGGCTTGGAAAAACGGGGAAAGAAGACCCTGTTGAGCTTGACTCTAGTCTGGCACTGCAATATATGTATAGCACAATTAAAAACCGCACGTGTTTTTCATTGCCCCAACCTGGGAACCTTCTCTAAATATAGAAAGCTAGGCAAGCAATATACTCTCGGTGGGTTGTCATCCCCATCTGACATCCGAGAGGTGGCGATCGAAATCTGACAAAACCGTCTTGGTTGGATTTGAACTCATTGTCAGTTCTCCGGCTCACTAGACCAGCGTACATCTCTCTGCGCCACGATCGCCACACTCGGCCTCGCAGAGGCCGCAAGACATGCCTCCGTCGGTCGGCGTCTTCCTGCCGCGATGCCGGGCGCCCGCCCGCCGTCCGTTTACCGTTTACTAAAGAGGTAGGGGAGACCGGGGCTTGTTGGCACCATTTTCACAATTTCGGCATTTAAGTTTTTAAACAACTAATTTTCATGATTAAACAGTACTAATATGATAGAGAGAACCTTTCTTTACATTTTCATGCTAGGAACGCTCCCGTATACTGTATATAGTTTCTTTGTAATAAGTAAAATACAAACATGCTGCATTGCAGCCAACTTGCCCCGATAGTAGAGTAAGTTGGCTATGCGACAAAAGTCCATGCTAAATTAATGAAAACGTAATAGAAACACAAAACGGGTAACAGATATGTACTTCTTGATAAAGATTGTATATGTATATCTTTTAAAGTTATTTTATAATTATTGAACAGCAAAATGCTGTTGCAGAAGAACAATTGTAAACTATTTTAAATGTAGCTTTCTTCAATATAAAAATATTAATATAAATATATATATCTAGCTTCTATCAGCATTGTAAGTAGCAAATCACATGTTCACACAGGTCTCACGCGCGCGGCTCGCAGCAACAACAAGTCAAGTTACGCATGCCTTGATATGAGCCAACATACCCCATCCCTACATACGTTTGATTTCAGTCATTTTCTTACAATAAATTACTGTTGTTTCTCAAAATGACATGTCGTATAGTAGCAGAAACTTTTCTTTTAACTAATAATACGTCACTTTGATTTACTTCTCAAGCTGAAGAGCATTAATATTAATACGATATTTTGAAACGCTCGGACATTGCCACCTCTTGAATCAGAGTTTTCTCTTTTTCTATTGTAATACTTGTTTGATTTAAGGTAGTTGTGTCACAAAACCCATTTTCATTAGAAATCTTTTAAAATTTGAACAGCATATTAATGTAAACACGCTCTACACACACGTTCAAGTAGAAAAAGCTTGACTATACCAAAGTTGAAATATAATGGAAATCAAACTTAGCACTTTTTACATGTATCGTAGGACGAAAACGGCTTCCTATATCACGTTTGTAATTGTAGCGATCAAACTACTCATAGGATTTTAATGAAAAACAAAGAGATGATAAAAGAGACTTGTAAAAATATTCTTACAAAAGTACAAGACCCTTATCTATTTAGTTTTGGAGCAATTGTTACGCAAAGTACACAATTTCTCATAGCGGTGGACGCATACTACGACAGCTAACCTGTAAAAATCTTGCAACACTGCGCATATGAAGATTAGATATATGTATATGTAGTTCAGACATTGCCGCTAAAGCTTTATGTCTTTTCTTTAATACTTTTTTTTTTCATTAATCTTTCTTTGTAATGTTCAACAGATATTTTCGCTTCTATTTCTTCTATTTATTCAAAATAACCTCGATAGAGTATATTAACACGCGAGCGTCGCGAGTTAATCTCGATGGTATACTCATTACTGACGCGAGTGAAAACAGTAAAAACAGTACAAGCTCAGTCAAAAGTTTCACACAGATAAATAGAGTTTTCCGTACATTATCGTATTGCAGTATGACCATTATTTTTTACTAATACTGTCGCGATACAACTACCTTAACTAAAATTTTAGGAAAAGTACCTATATCATAAAAGAAATATTTTGTGATAACTTTTCCATTGTATCTTTTCGCTATAAATACATAAAAAGAACGCATTACCAACTTGCCTCTTGTGCCAACGACCCCCGGCCTCCCCTAAATATTGACGTCTAATAAAGTTTTCCTTAATTGATTACATGGATCAATGTGACCGCAATTAATATTCTTTCTTTATCTCTCTGTTTTTGTCTCTTTGTTTATTTTATTTTTTTTTTATAAAAATCTAAAAAGATTTTTATAATGCTTTAGAAATGACAAAATCTTATTCTATGTGTAACCAATTTAAATCAAATTTGACATTAAAAATATTTTAATTTTAATATTAGACGATTAAAGAAGGTAAATATTAACTTCCAATAAAGTTTTCATTAATTGGTCACGTAGGATCAATATTCCCCAATCAACATTCTTTTGTTATCTATTTATTTTATTTCTTTTAGCACTTTTTTTAACATCCGAAACAAACCTAGATGTAAACTCTCTAAAAGTCGAAGAGTGAAATATCACTCAAAACGAGTGAAATACAAGTGTATCGAAAATTAAAGATTGAGCCTTTGCACTTCCAGAGTGATTCGCCATTCTAAGAAGGAGTAAAATTGCGCTCTATACTAAAGTTGGAGTAAAATCGTACTCCATTTAAGTGAAAAGATACTTTTTTCGAGTACAATAGATCAATGTCCATAGGAACAACACTGAGGGAAAAATATTGTAGAATCAACAAAACAATTTTGTTGATTTTTCAATTTATTGATTCAATTATTTATTTTATTAAATTAAGCACGTCTATTATTTGAACAAAATGAAATAATTGAATTCTAAAAATGGTATCATACAAAATCATTTTTAAGTTGATGATCAATTTTGTTAACTCAATAAAATAATTTTGTTGAACCAAGAACATTAACGTTTTTAAAAATAGTAAATTTATTCAAAGAAATATTTAGTTAATGGTTAATGTTATATTATGTATAATTGATAGTATAAAATATTTAGTTAAAAAAAACAAATCAATATAGTCAACAAACAAAATAGTCAAAAAGAACAAAAAAAAACAAAATATTTTGTACAAATATTTTGTTAAGCCAATCAAATCATCTGCTTGGCAACATCCAATCTTCCGGTTTTATTAAATCAACAAAATTTTTTTTTTTAAATAATTATTTCTCTCAGTGATCAATAAATTGTGTCTATAATTTTGAGTAAAGAAATTTATTTAACATTATGTTAGAGTCATTTATCAGTCGATCTTTAGTGAATCGTGATTTGCTATAGCTTTAGAGTGAGATCGTATTTACTCCGGTAGAGTACCGCTCTAAAAATTTAAATGAAAAATTTACTCCTACCTTATGAGTGCCGCATTTATTTAAATTAGAGTGACAATCCCCTTTTTTGGAATGACTATTACAATCACTCTAATATATTAGTGGCAAAACCAGTATGAAATTTAAAAAGATTAATGTCGGAGATCCAAGCGTAAAGGAATGAAAGAAGAACGAAGAATTTGCGCATATAAAATACAACAAACGGACTCACGAATTATAAAGATTTAAAAGCGTACAATTTCGAATTGGACAAAAAAGCTATTTTGTGTGTATAGAAAATATTGATTCGTAAAAAGCTATGCAATAAGTAGCTAATAGCGAGCTTATCCGCAGACGCGACTCGAGCTGTCCAACTGCGTAAGCATAATTCACGGAGTGAAACCGGGCCGCGATGAGGAACTTTAACCAAACGCTACGTCGTATGCCGCAAGCTGACGCTGAAAAAACTGGCAGTTTCAGGCCTCGTTTACTAATTCTCGCCCGCAACTGTTCGCTCCTCGGTTATTCAGCCGTCATCCTCCACTAAAGCAGCAAACAGGGGCTCTAAAAATTCGCGGTGCGATCATAAGCGCGACCTACATTAATGTAACTCGATTCTAGATACGAAGGCTGCTTCCGCAGGCTATTTTCCCGCGGAATATGCGCAATTTTTCTCGATTTGCCGTTGCTGCCGACGATGAAAAATCGCGGCGCGGTAAAATTACTTCTTCCCACTGCTCGAATCGATCATGAATCGGCGAAGAGAGGGATGGGCGCGCGTGCCTCACTTTACGTGATAAAATCGCTCATTTAGTATCGACGGGGCGGATTAAACTCTCGTGATACGACAAGAGAGGAATCAATCGTGAGCGAAATAATCGCGGCGATTATATTCGGATCTGCCATAATACTTTGCGACAAAAAGCGGGACAAACTGCCGGCTAGCCGAACGTAAATTATACGCTTTAACCGGGAATATTTCATAAGACGATGCGTACCTGGAATTATTCAATATCCGCGGAATCCTTTGAAGCCCTTCGCCGAACTGTCGGTTGCCCCCCCTTTAAAAGCATCTCTCGTTTTCTCTCGCTCGCCCTCTCCTATCCCGTCTATCACGTATCTATCCCGCTCTTCTCCACGGCGCTTCTCTTTCTATTTCACGGAGTATGTACCTCGATGACCCCGTCACCGAAAAAGGAATATTGCGCCGGGCGCGTAGAAATGCGAATATTTCATGGAGAAAACCGTCTCGATTATGGAATAAATTAAAGAACGAGTACATCGTTGGTAATAGCTTCTATTTGCATTTAGAGATGAGACTGCCGCCTGCCGCGCCGTGTGCGTCCGAGAGGAAGTAACGGAGATATCCTCGAGGATTTTAGCCGACGATCAAGCAAACAACTCAACGCAACGTGATACAGCAAGAAGTCGGTAAAATATATTTTTTTTAGAATTTTAGTAGGTATACATAAATTCCTAAAGAATCTATATTTTAACACAAAATATACATCTGACAAGACATACCTAATCCACTTTATTTCCTTCAATGTTTGATATCTACCTGGAACTACTTTTACTTTTAAATTTAATTCAAATGTGAAGATAGCAATTTTAACGCAACACTTAAATCTTAAAATATAAGAAGAGTGAATATGTCTCTATTCAGTCTGTTCGTACTTTATAGTGCGAAATTGGTTAGAGCAGATCGATCGGAATTGTATTTGTGTCATACGCTTTCAAAGGCGAATTTATAACACTCCGTTAGATTCATACATTAGTGCATGTAATAGAACCAATAAGGGATTCAATCTCAAGAACAGTTTGATGAACACAAGCCGTATTGGTGCAAATAGATAAAGCGGACACTCTATTGTATCGTCGTATGCAACCTATTCCTGAAGATGAACCAACCGCATCCACCTCCACAGATGCGCGAGCACCGAATAATAAACAGATACGAGAGAAGTAAGCGAATCGATATGCGACCGATACTCTAACATCCTAATATCATTATACCTAGTGTAATCGGCAACAGCAACGCTCGAATCAAAACCATTTCCATTTAGCTGAGCAATCACACGCATTTATACTAAATTATATATAGAGTCATTAAATTGATACGTAGAATTGCGCGTCCTAGATCGATCGAGATAGCGGAGGTAGAAGACGAGGACGAGGAACACGATGACAACACCTGTTGTCACCGTGCAACTTTCTGCAATCCGGTGTTACGAGAGATTCTCGTGACCAACGTGATCTCCACGTGTTTCGAGCTACAGCTGACATGGGCGGACCTCTTCTGGCTCGCGACCGTGTGCGGCATGACCCTGCTGACCTGGGCCGTTTTGTACTTCCTGCTGGGCGACATGGTACTACCCGGCGGCAGCGTATTTGGCCTGCTCGTCCTCGTCGTACTTTCCTATGCGCTCGGCTGGACCCTCGCCTGCATTCCGCGGCTGCATCTTCCGCCCGTCTTCGGCATGCTTCTCGCCGGTATAATACTACGTAATACCGACGTCTACAATATACACGATATGCTCGGGCCGGGCACGACGTCCAAGATCAGGACCTTCTGCCTGACCTTCATCATGGTACGTGCCGGCCTGCAGCTGACGACGACCGCGCTGAGGGCGCATCCCGTGTTTATGATGATCCTGGCCCTCGTCCCGTGCACCGTCGAGACGTTGGCCGTCACCGTCTCGTGTAAATATCTTCTCGAATTCCCGTGGAATTGGTCCTTTATGACAGGGTAAGGTAATTTACTAATTCATTATGGTATTCACGAAAATCCGCGAATAATGAAAATTCTTATTTAGCAGAAAATCAAATTCTAAATACGCACGCAAGATTTAGTTATATGTATACTTGTTGAGAATCACTAATTTAAAATATTTTATTGGGTATACTTTGATAAAAAATAATTTCATAAACAGAGCATTGTTATAATATAAAAAATTTAAGATGCAGTAATGTAGACTAACGATTGTAAGATTATGTCATCGCAAAAATATAAGGATGTTTTATGCAGTAAATAAATTCTCTTCAAGGGCAATTGTGGCCTGCATGTCTCCTGTAGTAACGGTCAACTGCCTCCTCACTTTATCCGAACAGGGTTACGGAGAAGACAAAGGACTCGCCAGCTTGTTGTGTACCGCAGCGTCTATCGACGATGTCCACATCGTGTCTTTGTTCTCCATCTGCTTCTCTTTCGTTTTTAGCAACGGTATACAGAAATCGTAAGAAACCCGTAATGGTGCATCGGCATTCACATAGCTTCCTATCTTGCTCCTTTGAGGGCGGAAGATTTCTCGCGCGGAAAAGGAATATTTCAAATTTTTCAACGGGAAACACAAACTGTCAATAAGAATTCGATAAAAATGGACGTAGAGTTGTATTTTTGTATTAATTTACATTTAGACTGTATAACTCCAAAAAAGAAGAATTAAGTCGCTGCAATAGTGAGCTGTATATATCTTTAAGAGATCATATTCCGATACTTTTCCCTGAGTGAATTACGGTATTAATGCGGTAAATATTTCATAACTCCCATGATTAATACATTAGCGGTTTGCATTGTCGACGAGCATCGCGAGCTTGGCGAGCGAGCTATATAAAAAAAAAGTATAAACGTACAAAGAGCTTTTTATAAAGCGAGCCATACATCTTCCTAGATGACGGCAGAACAGAATGGTGGTCCTATATCCCCGGCGGGATTCGAGATTTCCTCCTGGGACTTATAATGGGAATTATCTTGGGCTTTGCCCTGGTCTTTTTCCCTCATCGCAATCACGTAGGTACTTTATTCATTTTTTCGCGTACGTCTCCGAGTGCGCGCGAAATTCGGGTCACGTATCCCGAGGGCACGTTTCGTGTAATCTGAACTAACAAGAGCGGACTTATTAACGCCTTTTTGCTGATGTTTTATTAAAATATCGCTCACGTCGCGGCGCGCGAATATAAAGTTTACGGAAGACTGAAGAACTTAATATTCTTCCATTCGATTGTAATGATAAATATTCTTAGCCGTTCCGCAATTTAATTTATTCGCCGTACCTTAAAAGCGTAATCCTTTCTTTTATGTCGCAGAAATACGCGACGTGGTATCGCATCGGTGGCTTAGCTCTCGCATCTTTAATGTGCACCACAGCAGCATCGAGACTGGCGGTCACAGGTGGAGGATATCTCGCCACTATTATACTATCGTTTATAGCCGTTCACGGATGGCGAATTTTAACGATTTCGTATGATGTAAGTAAGCGAATACGTAACAAATGCGTCATAGATATATGAAATCTGTTAGAATAATTTATTTTTCGGAATTTTCTCGTTACTGCACTGCTATATTCAAATTATGCTCAATTTAAGTCATTTTTAATAATTCCTATAAATCATCTACTCATTATGTCGTTAATTTCACTAAACCAATGGAATATTAAAATAATACTGTTTTGTCTTAACATAATAAATTTCGACACAACAAAATGTCATTTAACTCAAAGTATTGAGATTATATCATTTAATATTTAACAACTGTTAATTCGTGATGTCTTTGTTCTTTGTTAAAAATTACCCAGTAAACATTGAGGTCTTGCAGATATCTAAAAGATATCTTCAAGATATTTCTAAAAGATAATTAGAAGTTATCTAAAAGATGTTTAAAAAAATTTTGTTAAAGATATCTTTGTAAAATTTCTAAAAAATGTCTATAAACATCTAAAAGACATCTTAAAAGATATCTTTGAAATATTTGTAATATAGGACATATTAAAAGCTATCTAAATAATGTCTCTTAAGAGATATCTTTAAGACATTTCTAAAAGATATCTATTATATATGAAATTATAGATATCAGTAATATATAGTTCCATTTTGTGTAAAAAAAAATTAATTTTGATTATTCTCTTTATGTTGCAGACGACACCCTTTCACAAGGCGTTTCATTTTTTATGGCATTTCGTGCAACCGATTTTAGGAGGCGTGATTGGCGCCGATATTGATTTTAGAAACTGGGCTATATCCAGATTCGGACTTTACCTCGCTTGTATACTCATAGGAATATCTGTAAGTTATGTCAAGACATGAGAATTGAGTTGTAACGAATTCGATTGGACGCATTAGTGCGCATTGCTGCACATTAAAGCCGTCGTATACAAATTGAGTAAAGATGTATGTTTAATACAAATGTATATAAACAAATTAAATCCTCAATACACTTTAAAATATGTATTGCGCGTTTTATCAGTCGAGATACTTGCACTTTACTTTTAGATTAGAACAGTGTACAGCGGCTTATACGCAACTAATGCGTTCAACTAAATTAATAAAAATAATTAATTTTAAAGAGTAAAAAGTTACGCGAGTAAAAAATGGAATGTATAGCTTTATTTCACTGTACTTTAAAATAAAACTTGAAGATTAATTTTCTTGCAATGCATTTCTACCATATTATCTATATCTCATCAAATAAACACATTCCTAATAATCCTATAAAAATTTTATACTATTCTCCAAGTTTAGGTGCGCAGTACTACCGCCTTTTTAACGACAATCCGAATGCCTTTCACATGGAAAGAACGACTTTTCATCGCCATAGCTTGGGTACCGAAAGGAACTTTACAGGTAAAAGAAATATTTTATTTTTTTAATTCCTAGTATATTCCCATGAACTCTGTCTGTCGAAAATCAGTGAAATTAACAGTTTAATGAATGTCGATATTTTAAAAATTAGGCGGCGTTAGCGCCGATGGCGTTTGAGCGTGCCAGAAAAGAAGGCGACCTCACGAAAATAGAATTAGCTCTCGACGTGGTGAGGATATCTGTAATTGCCATAGTATTTCTAGCGCCACTTGGAGCAATCGGCATGATGACCAGCGGTCCCTATCTCTTGAACAAGATCAGTATCGAGAAGCACCGAAGGGAGCGGGAATTGAGCTATATGCGCATGGTCGCTCTGCAACCTGTTAGAACGCGCAAAAAAACAAAGAAACCAGCCCACCCAGATACCGTTAAGACTCTCTCGCCAATAGAATCGACTTAACAGCGTTAAATGTATTGTAGATCATGCCACTCGTTAAATACATTGACATCTTCAAAAAATTTCGCTTTTATTTCTTATGACATAATTCTGCAAAAAATATAAATAAAAAAAGTGACATTAAAAAATTTGAAATACATATTTATTATAAAAAACAAAAAAGTCAAAAGTTTAAATTATTAAATTTTATTCATCGTTGCGCCTCTTCTTCTGGCATCGCCGATTGGTTGTCGGGCAATTATTTTGTACTATAAGCGATTATCGTTGCAAAGATTAGGTATATATTTTGTTTTATTGTTGTATTTGTTTGATTTACCAAGAACTTGAAAAATTTGAAAAAGTTATAAATATAAATTTTTTTTTTATTTTTTAGTATTAATAAAATATATTATGATTATCAGAAAAGCAAATGTGTATAATGCGTGTATAGAGTGCTATATTCTGATAAATGACAAAATTCTCATTTAAAATATAAAACTGCAGCACTATTATTAAAGCATTGTTTAGGAACAAATTTTTAAAAATAAAAAGTAAAAACTATTTCTCTCAGTACCTACCACATAATTTCAAATAACGTAAATATTTCAATAATATTTGATATTAAAATGTTTATATTACAATATTAAATATTAAAATATTTTTATTATTTTTAATATTTTTAACATTTAATATTAAACATTTATTCGCCATACTGTTCGTGTTTTTCCTTTGCCAATAATACTAGAATTTAAGAAGACCAATTCATACATACAAGCAATATAATGAAAGCAATAATGAATGCATATAATAAAATAAAAGATTTTTTAATTCCACTTTTAATTTTTTTAGTTTCCTGCCTACTCACCGCTTCTATTCTTGTTTGATGACGTCAGAAGCGAGAAATCGCGTATCGTTGGGGCTTTAATTATAGTACCACCCACTAATTCACTACTACTACTACTACTACTACTACTACCACTACTACTACTACCACTACTACTGATACTACTGCTACTACTGCTACTACTGCTACTACTGCTACTACTGCTGCTACTGCTACTACTGCTGCTACTACTACTACTACTACTACTACTACTAATGTATAGAAAGTGTTATTCAAAATTAAACATTTTTGAAAGTCTTGAAAGCCTTTAAAATCTTGAAAGAAATAAAAGTATCTCCCTTGAAGGAATGCTTTAAAAGAAAAAAATACATATTTTTCCTATATTTGTTCAATAATAAAATTATATAATCAAATAACTTTAATAAACAAAATTAGATAATAATTTTATTATCTTAAATTTGTATTTATTCTATTTATCGTTCGTTTATGTTTTTATACTATATCCTCTGATTTAAAAAGAAGCTCTTTTGACAGAGCAGAGCAGTATAAAATGTTTATTAATTGTTATTAATTTTGTTTTACTTATTATTATTGTTTATTGTTAATTTTGACATATTTATTACTTGTTGTAATTTTCTAATACCTATTTTAAAGCATTTCCATTTTCATTTATCAAAATATCTATTTTATTTGATTCAACTTTATTTATCTTATAATACTAGAATTTTTACATATTTGAATAATTTATACATATGTATCTATAGTTATATTTGAAAAATATTTTCCACTTAAAAAAATTTTTTTTATATATAATTATATATATATATAAAATGTCCATAGGTATATATATTTTTTTCTTTGTATAATCTCTGTCCGTATTGATATAATAGATCATAAGATAATTATATAAATATGAGAAATATGAAAGTCCCCCGTAGCCCTCGCTCGGCGGGGGAACAGGTAGATCACAGTAAGGGAGGATAAGAGTGTCTGGAAGAGGGTGATAGGGAGGAGGAGGATGGAGGAAGAGTAGTAGAAGGCATGAGGAAGGCGAAGAGGAGGTGAAGGAAATGGAGGTGAGAAAAGAGGTGGAGCAAGACAAGAGAAAACAGTCGGAGAAAAAGAGCCCGAAGAAAAAGGTTATGGCTGACGGGAGGAGATAGCACAGATATGGAGATGGCACAAGAGGCGTGAGCGGCAGAAAGGAGTAAAGCGGATGCACAACGCGCGCGTCGCATCGAGCTGTGTGAAATTGGCCCTCCCCACTACTGAAAATCCAATAATAACTATCACCATTTGTTTGGTGGTCATTTGGTGGTGTTTGGTAGTCCATTCCCGACGTTTGGTAGTCAAAGCTGTAACTAATAATGCAAAAAAAGACATATTCGCGTGAAGGTAGCCCCCCCTCTTGTAAAACTCGGCTTTCCAGATTGCGTATATCATTTTACTTGTAAGCATTCGTTTGGTGGTCGCGTGCTGATGTTTGGTAGTCCATTCCCGATTATTGGTATTCAAAGC
Source organism: Temnothorax americanus (assembly GCF_048541705.1). NCBI lineage: Eukaryota > Metazoa > Arthropoda > Insecta > Hymenoptera > Formicidae > Temnothorax > Temnothorax americanus. The sequence goes on from NW_027509818.1 coordinate 450,040, forward strand.
TGTAACTAATAATGCGAAAAAAAGACATACGCGCGTGAAAATAGCCCCCTCTCTTGTAAAACTCGGCTTTCCAGACTGCGTATATCATTTTAACTGTAAGCATTCGTTTGGTGGTCGCGTGCTGACGTTTGGTAGTCCATTCCCGATGATTGGTAGTCAAAGCTGTAACTAATAATGCGAAAAAAAGACATATGCGCGTGAAGTTAGACTCGCCTTTTTTTATTTGGCTTTCTAGACTGCATATATTATCAAATCGAACATTTAAGCGGGGAGCACACACTTCTGCATAACGCATAATACGTAAGCATAAGAAAACTGATTGGTCTATTTCCTTATGCACATGTGAATGGACCAATCAATTTTCTTATGCTTACGCATTATGCGTTGTGCAGAAGTGTGTGTCCAGGCCTTTACTTTACCAATAAATAATTAAGGTGGTCCTTTCGTGATAACAAGTATTAGATAAGTACCTAAATTTGATATATGTTAAATATACAGTAATAAGGGATATGTGTACGAAAAATCAAGTGAGGTTACCGACACTTTACAAGAAATAAGTCATTCTAAATGTGCGTTCGCGGAGCGTGCCATTGTCATTCTATCCTTGTTTACATCTAATGAACGAGAAAGATAGAATGATGCAAATCGCCACAGCCGAAGTTTTCAACGAATAATACATGTACTTAACGATCAGATGAATACATTATTCATGTCTTAAAATATTCCCTGAAGTTTCCGGATTTCGTACATACCTTGAAAATAAAGGCTTGCCGAATGTTTTGCTCTGATATATGAGGTTAAATAAATTTAAAAAAAAGGTAAAAAAAGGCGCCAAGTACACGTATAGTAGTGTATATGTTGTTACCTAAAAAAAAAAAGAAAGTGGTATTATACCTCGAAAAAACCTAAGTAACAAGTGGTAGATCTTTATATCTCGAAAAATCTCGAAAAAATCTAAGCAGTAGTATCTTTATTTCCGAAAAATTATAACCCAAGTGATACACGTCACAAAATTATGTTACCTTATCAAAAAGAAGAGTCGCGCTTCAAGTGATCTATTACAATTACAAAAAAGAAATGATATCTCTTTAAGTTAGAGCGCCAATTACAGAGAGAACATGTATATTGCCTCAAAAAATAATTGTTGCACTACATTGAAAAATCTTTACATTGTGTCAATTAGAAAAGAATGTATAATAACAATTTTATAAAATTAAAAAATTTTATTTAAATTTAACAAGGGAATACAAGATATTTAAATACAAAGTTATTTACATGTGTATTTTTTAATGGCCACAAAGAATTACAGAAGTAACAGTACAAAATAAAAATATTTTATTAAAATACATAAATTTTTCTTGTAAAAAAACTTGGCGCTGCTAGACCTTTTAAATAAATAAAAACAACAATAAATAAAAATAATTCAGAGAAGAATACAATGGGAGTAATATTAAATGATTATCAGCGTGGATGTGGGAGTGAGTGATATGGGTGTGCGTGACTACGCGGACGGCGGATAATGCGGCTTATAATTAAGTATAGAATAAGTTTATTTATTTATTTAAAATTTCGAGGTTTAGCAGCGCCAAGTTTTTTTACAAGAAAAATTTATGTATTTTATTAAAATATTTTTATTTTGTACTGTTACTTCTGTAATTCTTTGTGGCCATTAAAAAATACACATGTAAATAACTTTGTATTTAAATATCTTGTATTCCCTTGTTAAATTTAAATAAAATTTTTTAATCTTATAAAATTGTTATTATACATTCTTTTCTAATTGACACAATGTAAAGATTTTTCAATGTAGTGCAACAATTATTTTTTGAGGCAATATACATGTTCTCTCTGTAATTGGCGCTCTAACTTAAAGAGATATCATTTCTTTTTTGTAATTGTAATAGATCACTTGAAGCGCGACTCTTCTTTTTGATAAGGTAACATAATTTTGTGACGTGTATCACTTGGGTTATAATTTTTCGGAAATAAAGATACTACTGCTTAGATTTTTTCGAGATTTTTCGAGATATAAAGATCTACCACTTGTTACTTAGGTTTTTTCGAGGTATAATACTACCACTTTCTTTTTTTTTTAGGTAACAACATATACACTACTATACGTGTACTTGGCGCCTTTTTTTACCTTTTTTTAAAAAAGGTAATTTTGTGCGGATATCACGCCTTTTTGTAGTATATTACGCATTGTATAAACAGTATGTACAGGATAAAGCTATTTGGAGGTATAATACTACCACTTTGTTTTTTTCGAGGTAACAACATAACAGAGTAACAACATAATACATATACACTATTATGCGTGTACTTGGCGCTCATTTTACCTTTTTTTTAAAAAGGTAATTTTGTACGGATATCACGCTTTTTTGTAGTGTTACGCAACTTAATCTTATAAACAATATATCTTATAATTTCATAAACCGTATATAATACAAAGTATGAAGCTAAAAGTGTTACGGACTATTATTTCTAAAGAAAACAACAATTTAATATTTTGCTCAGTTTTTTAAAAATAATAATCTGTAACCCTTTTAGTTGTACACCTTGTATATATTTTTCAATTTCAACATAAAACATAATCGCAATAAAGCATGATTAATGTTAATAAGTCGTTAACTGTAAAATTCTTTATTTATTTTTATTTGCGTGTCTTACTGAATGTTGTTCGCAACTGTATATGTACCGATATCTTCAGGTATCGATATTTTTGATAATTATTTTTACATCAGACATAATTTTAATTCATCCAATTTTTATTATGTCTAAACATAATTTTTGTCCAATTTTTATTATGTCTAGACATAATTGTAATTCAGCGATTTTTATTATGTCATGACATAATTTTAATTCTGCCGCTAGGGAAATTTTAAGTCGATTTTTATGAATCAAGCTTGAATTCAATGTTTAGGTGTCCCAGGTTGCCGATGACGAGGTCCACATAGCGCGCTCTATAGTTTTCGGTGTCCAGGTGTATTAATACCTTGAATTTGATGGCCACGTGTTCCAAGTTGCCGATGACGAGGTCCACATAGTGCGCTTCGTAGTTTTCGGTGTCTACATGTATTAATACCTCGAATTCGATATCTACGTGTCCTACATTGGGTGCGTTCAGCCGATACTTTGCTAGCCTAGCAATCGTGAGCAGTCGCTCGTTTTCGCTCGTTTCCTCTTTTTTGACTTACTGGATTAAAAAGAGAAGAAACGAGCAAAAACGAGCAACTGCTCACGATTGCTAGGCTAGCGGAGTATCGGCTGAACGCACTCATTCAGATTTAAAGTTATTAATACACCTAGACACCAAAAACTATGAAGCGCATTATGTGGACCTCGTCATCAGCAACCTGGGACACCTAGACATCAATTTCAAGGTATTAATACACGTAGACACCGAAAACTACGGAGCGCAATATGTGGACCTTGTCATCGGCAACCTGGGACACCTAAACATTGAATTCAACATATTATTACACCTGGACACCGAAAACTACGAAGCGCACTATGTGGACCTCGTCATCGGCAACCTGGGACACATAGACATCAAATTCAACGTACGATTACACCTGGACACCGCAAACTATGAAGCGCACTATCTGGATCCCGTCATCGGCAACCTGGAATACGTGGACATCGAATTCAAAATATTAATACACGTAGACACCGAAAACTATGAAGCGCACTATCTGGATCTCGTCATCGGCAACCTGGGACACGTGAACATCAAATTCGAGGTATTATTACACCTAGACACCGAAAACTACGGAGCGCGATATCTGGACCTCGTCATCGGCAACCTGGGACACGTGGACACCGAAAACTACGGAGCGCACTATGTGGACCTTGTCATCGGCAACCTGGGATACCTAGACATCGAATTCAACGTACGATTACACCTGGACACCGAAAACTATGAAGCGCATTATCTGGATCCCGTCATCGGCAACCTGGGACTCGTGGACATCGAATTCAAGATATTAATACACGTAGACACCAAAAACTACGGAGCGCACTATGTGGACCTCGTCATCGGCAACCTGGGACACGTAGACATCGAATTCAACGTATTATTACACCTGGACACCGAAAACTACGAAGCGCACTGTGTGGACCTCGTCATCGGCAACCTGGGACACGTGGACATCGAATTCAAGGTATTAATACACGTAGACACCGAAAACTACGGAGCGCACTATGTGGACCTCGTCATCGGCAACCTGGGACACCTAGACATCGAATTCAACGTACGATTACACCTGGACACCGAAAACTATGAAGCGCATTATCTGGATCCCGTCATCGGCAACCTGGGACACGTGGACATCGAATTCAAGATATTAATACACGTAGACACCAAAAACTACGGAGCGCACTATGTGGACCTCGTCATCGGCAACCTGAGACACGTAGACATCGCATTCAACGTATTATTACACTTGGACACCGAAAACTACGAAGCGCACTGTGTGGACCTCGTCATCGGCAACCTGGGACACGTGGACATCGAATTTAACGTATTATTACACCTGGACACCGAAAACTATGAAGCGCACTGTGTGGACCTCGTCATCGGCAACCTGGGACACGTGGACATCGAATTCAAGGTATTAATACACGTAGACACCGAAAACTACGGAGCGCACTATGTGGACTTCGTCATCGGCAACCTGGGACACCTAGACATCGAATTCAACGTACGATTACACCTGGACACCGAAAACTACGAAGCGCACTGTGTGGACCTCGTCATCGGCAACCTGGGACACGTGGACTTCGAATTCAACGTATTATTACACCTGGACACCGAAAACTACGAAGCGCACTGTGTGGACCTCGTCATCGGCAACCTGGGACACGTGGACATCGAATTCAAGGTATTAATACACGTAGACACCGAAAACTACGGAGCGCACTATGTGGACCTCGTCATCGGCAACCTGGGACACCTAGACATCGAATTCAACGTACGATTACACCTGGACACCGAAAACTATGAAGCGCACTATCTGGATCTTGTCATCGGCAACCTGGGACACGTGAACATTGAATTCAAGGTATTAATACACGTAGACACCGAAAACTACGGAGCGCACTATGTGGACCTTGTCATCGGCAACTTGGGACACCTAGACATCGCATTCAACGTACGATTACACCTGGACACCGAAAACTATGAAGCGCATTATCTGGATCCCGTCATCGGCAACCTGGGACACGTGGACATCGAATTCAAGATATTAATACACGTAGACACCAAAAACTACGGAGCGCACTATGTGGACCTCGTCATCGGCAACCTGGGACACGTAGACATCGAATTCAACGTATTATTACACCTGGACACCGAAAACTATAAAGCGCACTATCTGGACCTTGTCATCGGCAACCTGGGATACATAGACATCAAATTCAAGCTTGATTCATAAGAATCGACTTAAAAATTCCCTAGCGGCACTTTCTGCCAAGCATAGAGAACCTACTTTTCCGTTGACTCAATATTTATTATATATATACCTAATTTTTACTTAAATAGAAATCTTCCTCCTGACCGATAAGTTTATCGACCTAATTTTGAAATACGCGCGCGATATCGAAACTGGCGATACCTGCGCCGCCAGCGTCGAAAAAGTGAAAAGGACGTTTCTCTGATAATCATAATAATATTGAATGAGAGCGTTAGGAGGAGTATCTTAAAAATAAATTTTCACATTTGGACTTTGCGTCGCAATATCTCCGCTCGTAAGGCACGTAGCGGAATATTATGAGAAAAACCCCCCCCCTAATTGGACCCCAAGCTATCGATCAAGCCTACTTAGAACTTGATCCGTTCACTCGTTATCGAGATCTCAACATCTCGGGTACTCGCAACCCGTCGCGTCGCGTAAAAGAGTCACGGTCGGTCTCGCTCCGCGTGTACTTGGCGCGAGACACTACCGTGTCTCTTGATAGTGGATCCAATCGCATATTGCTTTACTCGTACTCTAACCTAAATCGAGTCCAACCGCATTACTATTGTGATATTTTTTTAATTAGTAAATAATTAAATACGATTAAATCGTGCGTGTAAAATCATGTTATATTATTATAATTATTGGGATGTTGTGTAATGTTTGTCACTGTTTGTTTTCAATTACCTCATGACGGACTGTTACTTGACTAACTGGTCCGCGAAAGGACCACCTTAACCTGCATATATTATTATAACTAATAAGAATTTGTTTGATGCATTTAGTAAGTAAAAATATAATTGTTAAAGAAGACAATGAAATATATATGTGTGAAACATGCGTTTTATAGAAATATTCTTGTACGATTGCATGTTTAATTATATTTATTTAACGAGCATTTTAGAATTATATATTTTTTGTAATTATTAAATGTGCATAGTCGTAAAAATTACAAAACATAATTAGTCGTTATTTTAATTACGCTCTACAATTCTAAAAATTAAAAGATTATATATTACTTGACATTTCGAAAAATAACTATGAAATATGACTACAAGAATAATTAAAAAAAACTTTTTATATTATTTTATTGTATTGATTTATTATAGAAAAAACTTGAAAAAAATGTTTTGATGTTAGAAGTGGATTGCACCAATTTGATCCATATGTATTTAATTATTAATTATTAATTATTGAAAATTAACTATCAAACATCATAAAATGCTTGTTAAATAAATATTAATAATT
>NW_027509819.1:0-62500 GCF_048541705.1 Temnothorax americanus
TTTTAACAGTTTTTTGACAAAATCTCTATATAAAATTACAATCCCCAATATAAATGTAACTTTTTGAGAAAAAAAAACGAAAAATTCCCTTCTTTCAAATTTTCCGCCAAAATTTTTTAAAAAAATGGAAATTTTTTTTTTAAATTTTATTTTTTCAAAAATTTTAATTTTTTCCCCCCAAAAAAATATATGTCAATTTTTTTTAGTTTTTAAAATTTAAAAAAATTTTCAATTCTCAAAAATAAAGGATTTGGGGAAAATTGATGAAAAAAAAAACCAAAAAAAACTTATTTTAAAAAAAAAACCAACAAAAGAGAAGAAATCTAAAAAAAAATTTTATTTTTAAAAAAATTAAAAATTAATTACAATAAAAAAGATCGCTATCTAAAATTTAATTGGGGAAAAGCTGCCCCCGAAAAAAAAAACAATTTTTCAAAATAGGGGAAAAAACCCCCAAAAAAATCTTTTCCCGTTTTTTAAATTTTGGCAATTTTCCCTAATCTTTTTATTTTCAGTTTTTTTTTTCTTTATATTTTCTTTAAAAATATATGTACAAATTCTCAGAAATTTCAAATGTTGTTAAACCCCGGGGACCCAAATTTCCAATCAAATTTTAATAAATTTATATAGGGAAAAATGGGGGTGGGAAAAAAAACTAAAAAAATATAATAGATTTTTAAAAAATAAATGGGCTTTATCAGTTTTTTTACCCCCTTTTAAAATTTTATAATATCGGGGGGTTCAAATTTTATGAAAGGATTCTCCGAAATTTAAAAGGCCCGGGGGGTTCTAATTATGTACGGTTTCCCCAAAATTTTTAAACCCCCGCCCAAAAAAATCGAGAAAAATAAACCAAATTTAAATTTAATTAAAATTAAAAAAAAAAGGGGTAAAAAAAACGGGAAAAAATATGATAAAAATTAGAAAATTAGATCGTATCCCCAATTATTGAGAAAGTTTTTTTTAGCGTAAAAAATGAACGGTTTTCTCCGAAATTTAAAACGCCCTTTAACTCGAGAACAAAAAACCCAAAATTTTTAATTAATTATATAGGAAAAGGGGGGTTTGGGAAAAAACTGAAAAAATATAATAGAATTAAAAAAAAAAAAATTTCGCTATCTCAAATAATGAAAAAGTTTTGCACCGATAAAACCCCTTTTTTTTATAAAATAAAAATTGCAAAAAAAATCTTCCCGGGTCGACCGTTTAAATTTAAAAAAATTTGGGGGAGGAAGGGACTTTCTATGAAAACTCTATTTGTGTGAAAAAATTTAAAACCCGGTATCAAAAAAAATTGTAGAAGGAGATGCGTGTACAAAAAATCCGTACCCCACCAACAACACAACACACACCACACCCCCCAACACATACATACATTTCGGCCCATTTTCCCTAAACGATTTTTCGACATTTTGAACTTTTCTAAACCTTTTTCCTTTAAAAATCCCGAAAAAAAATTTTTTTGCAATCACAAAGCTTCCTTATGGGGAAAAGAAAATTAGATTGAGAATGGGTTTTCTTTGAAACCAATGACAAAGGGTTTGGTTTAAAAGATAGGAATAAAAAAATTTATCTAAAAAATTTTGCAATTATACCCAGGGACAAAAAAAAAATTTTCCAGCCCTTGGGCCCTTTTTAACGGAAAAAAATTGAGGTAAAATTTTTTGTTTCCCAAAAAAAAAAAAAAAAATTTTTGAAAGGAAAGAAATTCTCGAAAAAAAAAAAAATTGTAAATTTTCTGAAAAAATTTAAATTTGAACCCGGGACATAGAGATAAAAGATCGTGTCACCCTACAAAAATTTTATTTATGGTAAAAAAAAATTTGGGAAAAGATCAGTAATGTCAAAAAAAAATTTTTGCCTTAAGGAAAAGTTAAAAAAAATAAAATTTAAAAATCCCAAAAAAAATTAAAGTGGGGAATTTTTTAAATGATTCATCCGTGGGGGACGATGGATATAGTTTTTTAAAGACAATGGGTTCGTCACCATCAAAATTGGGAAAGCAAGAAGGAAGCATTTATTTGGGCCCTGATTGGGCCCAATTTGGAGTTCCAACATTGTTTTTTACTTTACCCGGGCATGTTGAACAAAAAAAAATCCTGATTTATTAAAAAATTTTATAAAATTTAAAAAGAAAAAAAAAAACATCAGTATTCATGATGCAAAAATTTTGGGTTATGGCAGGGGAAAAATAATTTGATCAGAAAAAGGCTCCGGGTTTTAAGTGGTACGATATAAAAGAAGAAAGTTTCAATAGATTATGACGATATTCCCAAAATGAAACATGGTCCATTTGGGGGAAAAATTACGTTTGAAAGAATTACTTTCGGGAGGAAAAAGAAATTCCAAGCTAGAGGATCAGTTCTTTACGCAAAATCTTTTAATTGTAAAAAGGGTCCAAATTTATGATGAAAAAAATGAAAACAAAAATAAAAAAATTAAATAAAAAGTGGTTTTAAAAAAAAAATTATAATTTGGGTCACTACGATGATAAAAAACCCTTTAAAGTTTGAAAATACATCGACTAACCCCGGAACATGTTACAAAGGTGAAGAAAAAAACCATTTGTGTAGTTTTAATTTTCCGATGTTTTGTTAAAAAAAAATTTACGTTGTTTTTAAAACCCCCTTAAGAAAAAAGAGAAAACTAAACATTAAAAATCAATTTTAAAAAAAAAAAATTAAAAGTTTTGATCAAAAATTTTTCGAAAAAAAAAATACTAATCTCTTTCGAGGAAATGTTAAAAGGGTTAGAAATGCCGAAAGAGATTAATTAAGGCAATCAAAAAGCACTTAAAAAAACAAAAAATTTTTTTTAAAAAGAAAAAGCAACGAATTTTGCCATTAATGGTACCAAAAAGTGATATTAAACTTCTTGAATCAAATATGGATATACAATTTGTTTTAGACCCTATATTTTGTGCTTCGTTTTTGTTTAATTATTTAAAAAAGTCGATGCAGGTTTATCAAGTTTATTAAGGAAAAAATCAAAAGTTTTGGGAAAAAAGGGAAAAATTTAGATATTGAGGGAAGGGTTTAAAAAGTTTGCTAACTTTTTTATAAACGGTAATATAGTCTGCACAAGAAGCTGTTATCAGTTCTCGGTTTACCATTTTTCCATTTTTTTTTTTTTTTAGAAACTTTTATTTTTTAATAAACATTTCCTCCGCAAAAGAGCGTGTACGAAGTTGAAAAAAAAAAAAACTTTTAGAAAAAATTGGGCGATTTTTTCAACGGATATCATTACAAAAATTTTTTATCGAAAATTACGAGAATGGGAAAATTATTCAAAATTTAAAAAGAGTTTGTCTGGCCTGATTTTGGGGGCAAATTTAAAACCAAAAATTTTATAAAAAAAAAAGGTGATGCGATGATGAATATAGTAAAGAGAGTGTTTTTTAAACAACGAAAGAACTTAAAAATTATTAGATTTAATCGAAAAATTTGCAACAAGATGATATAATTATTTTAGAGAACAAGTTTATTATTTTTTCCAGGGAAAAAAATGAAAAAATTTTTTTGGATTTTGGGGAGACAAAAGATTGGACCCAAATTTTATATAGAAAAATTTAAAAAATAGAGGAGAATAGAAAGAAATACTCAATTATGGGAGATGCAGAAAAAAACGGGCATTAGTCAAGCAAAAAGTTTCAGAAAGATATTAAAAGAGAAAAAAGGTAGAATTTTTTAGGGAAAAACCAATGTAGAAAAGGGGAAAAGAGTAGATTTTTTTTACTAAAAACGGGTTTTTAACAAGTGGTTCAAATAAAAAAAAAAGGAAAAATTAAGCAGTCCATTTTAACCTTTTACAAAAGAAAAAATAATGAATAATTTCGGAATTAAATATAAAAAGGGGGAAATTTCCCAGCAGTTTTTACATTTTTTTTAAGACTGGAAAGTTCCCAATTTTGGGATTTATTTATAAGGGATCTGGGGTGGGGGAAAAAAACCCTGTTGATTAATGAAAATTACGGGGTATTGCTAAATTTTATTTTATGATATGCCTGGTAAAATTTAATAATAAAGGGGAAAGTGTTTTTATGTGCCCCCTTGGCAAAGAAGATTTTAAAAGGGGAGAGGAAACGTTACACAATTTTGTTTTGGGCCAAGTAACCCCAATATGGAGGACAAATCCCCAGACTTGTCAGAAGATGTGGCTAAATATACGAGGGGGTTTTTTTTGAATTAAAATTTTTAATTATAGTGAAAATTCGATGGTGGGGGGGGTGTACGATTTTTAAAGTAGAATTGTTTACACGATTAAGAAAAATAAGGGGTCAAAAAAAAAAAGTTTTGGTGGGGTTTTTTGTTTAGGGTTGGGAGATTTTTATAAATTACCCCCGGTTAGGGAAATCTTCGATATTTTCCCCCCCCCAAAATTTCTTTGCATTTTTAAGCGGTTTTTCAAAAAAAGTTTTTATGGAAAAAATTTAAATTATTTAAATTTAAGGGAAAATTTAATGAGAAAAAAAAGAGATAAAAATTTTATTAAAAAAAAAAGGCCCAACCTTAAAACAATTTGCAGGGGAAAAACAATTTTAAAAAAACCAATATTGATTAATAAGATAAAGGGGAAAAAAAAAAAAAAAAATTTTAAAAAAAAAAAAGGACATTCCCCAAAGATGCTATAAGATTATATGCTGAAAAACCCGCTGGGGGAAATTTTTATAAAAAAATTGAGGAAATTTAAAAGATGGAATCGTTTTTATAAATTTTAAAAGCAATAGACTCAGTTTTAGGTAAGGTAAATAGAAAAAAACGAGAAAAAAAAACTACTTAACCCATTTTTTAAAAAAAAAAAAAAAGAACAGAATGCAGTGGTTTAGATTCTAAAATCACATTAAAAAATTGGAACAACTATATGATAACCCAAAAATTAGATATTGCGATTTTTCCCGTTAATTTGGGGCCCGTGGAATTTTGAAATATAAACAAATTTAAAACCCCGGGGGGAAAGGTAGAACCAGTTAAAATATGGCTAGATTTTTTATAATGATAAAGGGTTGGGGGTGAAAACAAAAACGACCGTACTTAAAATATTGAGTGAAAATTTTTATAGAAATGTGGTTTTGTTCCTTTATCCCGAACTTTGTTTTAATATTGAATGTTTAAGAAAAGAATGGGGGTGGGTACCCAAAATTTTTAAAAGGAACAGTTTTCCCCCTTACACCCCTGAAACTTTAAAAAATTTTATTAAAAACCAAAAGGGCAAACTTATGAGAAAGATGGCCTTTTATTTTAGGAAATAATTATGTATGCGGATCCCTGTTTGGACCCTGCATAAGTAGAGTAACTTAAAATTTTTTTCAAAAAAAATTTATACATTTTTGGGTCATTTTTCACCCCCAAAAAACCCTCCCAGGGAAAAAAACTTTGGAATTGGAAAAAAAAAGACTTAAAAGAGGAAAATTTAGAATTAGCGTACTTTAAAAATTAAAAAAAGGAAAAAATTTCTAAAAAAAAAATATACCGAACGTACGATCTTTTAATTTTTAAAAATTACCAAATAAATTGTGAAAAAATGGTTTTTAAACAAGCCGACTTTTTTTTTTTGGAAACAAAAAAATAGCAAAAAATTTTAATTTTTCATTTTGGGAAAGGGTTAATGTTATTTTCCCCTTTAGATAATTATGTAATCGAACAACAAGAGGAATAATAGTTTTTTAAGAAAAGGAAATAAACGGGGAAAAGTTTTAAAGGCAATTCCCAAAAAAATGAAAAAATAAAAAGGGGCAAAAATCGAATATTTAATTTAAAATTGCCCCAACTGTAAAAGAAATACAAACATTACAGTTATAAAAACACCATCCCGTAAATAAAAAAAGTATTTACCCAGAATTAAAAAAAAAAAATTTTGAGGGGAAAACATTAGATAAATAAAAAGATTATAAAAGGGTGATTTTTTTTAAAAAAAGTTCGTATAATGAGGGGGGGATTTTTGGAAAACCATTTTTTAAAAAAAAATTAAAATTTTTAAAAAAAAGCGCTTTCAAAACCCATGTTTCAACCAAAAATTTAATACGCAAATCGATGTAAATTTTAAAATCTGAAACCCAAAAATTTAATTACAAGGTGGAGTATACCCAAACATTTTTTTCCCGACCATAAAAAACCAAATTTTTTTGGATTTAAAGAACAAAGTAAGAACCCAAAAAAAAGTGTAATACTTTTTTTAAAGAAAATTTTATTTCTAAAAAGAAAAATAATAAATTTTGAAAAAAAGTTAAAAAAAATTAAGTTCCCGGGGAAAATAGTGAAAAAAAATCCCAAAAGTGCAAAAAAAAATTAAAAATAATGATTTTTTTTAAAATAGTAATCTTTTTTATTTCCCTGCCCAAAAAAAATGAAGGAAAGGTTTTTAAAAAAAAAATTCCCTGGTTTAGATTTATCGAACCCTTTAAAATTTAAATTATGATGATAATGAAAGAATATTTCTACATTTTTTCGGTTATGTTTTTTTCTTTTTTAATGAATTTTTAAAAGGGAAAGGGAAACCCAAACTTTTCTTCCCATGTTCAAATTGTTGGAGGTCAACATTTGTGGAAACCCCTTGGGCCGTATTTACTATGGGGGTTTAATGCCTTTTAAATATGATAGTTTTTTTGATACTCCCTTCCCTTTTTAAAAATTTGACATTATTTTTTTTAAAAAAAATAATTTAAAAAAAGATACCTAATCTGGAACAAAATAAAATTAAAATTTTGAAAGTTAAACCCAAACAGCCAGATCTTGCATTATGTGGAATATTTGCGAGCATTTGCCCGTATCAATAGCCCTTTGGAGAATCCTTTAAAAAAAAAATTCAACAAAATGTCCAAAAAAGCGTAGACCTTGTTTTGGAATCATAAAAGAAAAAAAAATTATTACCTTTCCCCAAGAATAAAAAAACAAAAAATTAAATAATGAAAAAAATTTATATTGATATTTTCACTGTTTAAAAAAATTGAAATTAAAAAATTAAAAAAAAAAAAACTAAATTTAATGTTACAGAAAAAGAAAATAAAAAAAACAACAAAAAGGGAAATTTAAAAAAATTTAATAATATGGAATTAAAATTTCACCCAAAACAAAAAAAAGTACCCAAACCCTTAATTTAAATTATAATTAAAACAAAGAGACAAAAATAATTTAAAAAAGAAATAAATATTTTGATCACTAAAAAAATTTAAAAAAATTTAAAAAGATCCCCGGGGGTTCCCATGTTTTAGGGGGAAATTTTTAAATGGAATGTTTCCTAAGGTTTTAATTGAATTTGGGGAAAGGACATTTTCCCCTTGATTTAAAAAGTGGAAATTGAAATTGGACATTGTTTCCCCTTGAGTTTTAAGTGTGAATTAAAAATTGGACATTGCTTCCTTGAGTTTTAAAGTTGAAATTTTTAAACTTGGACCTTGTTCTTTGAGTTTTTAAAAGGAAATTTGAAATTGGCATTGTTCCAGGTTTTTAATGTCAATTAAAAAACTTGCACTTCTTTTTTTTTTAAGTTTTAAAGGTGCGAGAGAAATTGATTTGGGTTAGTTTTTAAGGGCAAGTATTTTTTTTTTTTTTTTTAGTGAATAAAATTTTATACGGCCTAAAAGTTGGGGTTCGGTAAAAACCTGCAATTGTTGTTTGGGGTTTTTAAGTGTTTATTTAAATTTCGCACAAAGTTTCTCTATGGGAACCCCAAAAAAAATATAAAAAATTACATTGAAAAAATTAAAGTTAATAGGGGGAAGTTTTGGCAAGGTTTCTATTTTAAACACTTAAAACCCAAAAGCTGTGGGGTTTTACTCGAAACACCCCTTTGGCCGATACAAAATTTTTAAAATTACTAAAAAAAAAAAAAATATACTTTCCCCAAAAAAATGAACCAAATGGATTTCCCCCCATTTCGAAATTAAAAAATTCTTTAAGGGAAAAACCCGGGGGGTCCCCAAGTTTCAATTTGCCCCACTTAATAACCAAAAGGGAAACAATGTCCAAGTTTTTAAAATTTCCCAATTTAAAAAACCTAAGGAAGAAAACCCAAAAGTTTAACTTCAATTTAAAACCTAAAAAACAAGTCCAATTTTATTTACACTTAAAAACTCTAAGGAAGCCCCCCTCCCAAAAAGGGGTTTTCAATTTGCACACTTAATAATTTTGGGGAAGCAATGTGCAGTTTCATTTGCACATTTTTTTTTTTTATTTTTTTCAAAAATCGGCAGTTCTCGCCGGAGTTCTGCAAAATTTCCTAAGTCCCAAAAATTTTTTTTTTTTTTTTTTTTCAAAAATCGGCAGTTCTCGCCGGAGTTCTGCAAAATTTCCTAAGTCCCAAAAAATATTTTTTTTTTTTTTCAAAAATCGGCAGTTCTCGCCGGAGTTCTGCAAAATTTCCTAAGTCCCAAAAAATATTTTTTTTTTTTTTTTTTCAAAAATCGGCAGTTCTCGCCGGAGTTCTGCAAAATTTCCTAAGTCCCAAAAAATATTTTTTTTTTTTTTCAAAAATCGGCAGTTCTCGCCGGAGTTCTGCAAAATTTCCTAAGTCCCAAAAAATATTTTTTTTTTTTTTTTCAAAAATCGGCAGTTCTCGCCGGAGTTCTGCAAAATTTCCTAAGTCTCAAAATTATTATTTTTTTTTTTTTTCAAAAATCGGCAGTTCTCGCCGGAGTTCTGCAAAATTTCCTAAGTCCCAAAAAATATTTTTTTTTTTTTTTTCAAAAATCGGCAGTTCTCGCCGGAGTTCTGCAAAATTTCCTAAGTCCCAAAAAATATTTTTTTTTTTTTTCAAAAATCGGCAGTTCTCGCCGGAGTTCTGCAAAATTTCCTAAGTCCCAAAAAATATTTTTTTTTTTTTTTAAAAATCGGCAGTTCTCGCCGGAGTTCTGCAAAATTTCCTAAGTCCCAAAAAATTTTTTTTTTTTTTTTCAAAAATCGGCAGTTCTCGCCGGAGTTCTGCAAAATTTCCTAAGTCCCAAAAAATATTTTTTTTTTTTTTTCAAAAATCGGCAGTTCTCGCCGGAGTTCTGCAAAATTTCCTAAGTCCCAAAAATTTTTTTTTTTTTTTTTTTTTAAATCGGCAGTTCTCGCCGGAGTTCTGCAAAATTTCCTAAGTCCCAAAAAATATATTTTTTTTTTTTTTCAAAAATCGGCAGTTCTCGCCGGAGTTCTGCAAAATTTCCTAAGTCCCAAAAAATATTTTTTTTTTTTTTTTTAAAAATCGGCAGTTCTCGCCGGAGTTCTGCAAAATTTCCTAAGTCCCAAAAATTTTTTTTTTTTTTTTTTTCAAAAATCGGCAGTTCTCGCCGGAGTTCTGCAAAATTTCCTAAGTCCCAAAAAATATTTTTTTTTTTTTTTTCAAAAATCGGCAGTTCTCGCCGGAGTTCTGCAAAATTTCCTAAGTCCCAAAAAATATTTTTTTTTTTTTTTTTTTCAAAAATCGGCAGTTCTCGCCGGAGTTCTGCAAAATTTCCTAAGTCCCAAAAAATATATTTTTTTTTTTTTCAAAAATCGGCAGTTCTCGCCGGAGTTCTGCAAAATTTCCTAAGTCCCAAAAATTTTTTTTTTCTTTTTTTTAAATCGGCAGTTCTCGCCGGAGTTCTGCAAAATTTCCTAAGTCCCAAAAATTTTTTTTTTTTTTTTTTTTTTAAATCGGCAGTTCTCGCCGGAGTTCTGCAAAATTTCCTAAGTCCCAAAAAATTTTTTTTTTTTTTTTTTAAAAATCGGCAGTTCTCGCCGGAGTTCTGCAAAATTTCCTAAGTCCCAAAAAATATATTTTTTTTTTTTTGAAAATCGGCAGTTCTCGCCGGAGTTCTGCAAAATTTCCTAAGTCCCAAAAAATATATTTTTTTTTTTTTGAAAATCGGCAGTTCTCGCCGGAGTTCTGCAAAATTTCCTAAGTCCCAAAAAATATATTTTTTTTTTTTCAAAATCGGCAGTTCTCGCCGGAGTTCTGCAAAATTTCCTAAGTCCCAAAAATTTTTTTTTTTTTTTTTTCAAAAATCGGCAGTTCTCGCCGGAGTTCTGCAAAATTTCCTAAGTCCCAAAAAATATATTTTTTTTTTTTTGAAAATCGGCAGTTCTCGCCGGAGTTCTGCAAAATTTCCTAAGTCCCAAAAAATATTTTTTTTTTTTTTCAAAAATCGGCAGTTCTCGCCGGAGTTCTGCAAAATTTCCTAAGTCCCAAAAAATTTTTTTTTTTTTTTTCAAAAATCGGCAGTTCTCGCCGGAGTTCTGCAAAATTTCCTAAGTCCCAAAAATTTTTTTTTTTTTTTTTCAAAAATCGGCAGTTCTCGCCGGAGTTCTGCAAAATTTCCTAAGTCCCAAAAATTTTTTTTTTTTTTTTTTCAAAAATCGGCAGTTCTCGCCGGAGTTCTGCAAAATTTCCTAAGTCCCAAAAAAAATTTTTTTTTTTTTTTCAAAAAGGGAAGTTCTGTCCGGAGTTCTGCAAAATTTCCTAAGTCCCAAAAAAAAATTTTTTTTTTTTTTTAAATCGGCAGTTCTCGCCGGAGTTCTGCAAAATTTCCTAAGTCCCAAAAAATATTTTTTTTTTTTTTTCAAAAATCGGCAGTTCTCGCCGGAGTTCTGCAAAATTTCCTAAGTCCCAAAAAATATTTTTTTTTTTTTTTTAAAAATCGGCAGTTCTCGCCGGAGTTCTGCAAAATTTCCTAAGTCCCAAAAATTTTTTTTTTTTTTTTTTCAAAAATCGGCAGTTCTCGCCGGAGTTCTGCAAAATTTCCTAAGTCCCAAAAAATATTTTTTTTTTTTTTTTTCAAAAATCGGCAGTTCTCGCCGGAGTTCTGCAAAATTTCCTAAGTCCCAAAAATATTTTTTTTTTTTTTTCAAAAATCGGCAGTTCTCGCCGGAGTTCTGCAAAATTTCCTAAGTCCCAAAAAATATTTTTTTTTTTTTTCAAAAATCGGCAGTTCTCGCCGGAGTTCTGCAAAATTTCCTAAGTCCCAAAAATTTTTTTTTTTTTTTTTTCAAAAATCGGCAGTTCTCGCCGGAGTTCTGCAAAATTTCCTAAGTCCCAAAAAATATTTTTTTTTTTTTTTTAAAAATCGGCAGTTCTCGCCGGAGTTCTGCAAAATTTCCTAAGTCCCAAAAAATTTTTTTTTTTTTTTTTTTTTTAATTTTTTTTTTTTTCAAAAATCGGCAATTCTCGCCGGAATTCTGCAAAATTTCCTAAGTCCCAAAAAAATATATATATATAAATTTTTTTTTTTTTTTTTTTTTCAAAAATTGGCAGTTCTCGCCGGAGTTCTGCAAAATTTCCTAAGTCCCAAAAAATATTTTTTTTTTTTTTTTTTTTTTTTTTTTTTTTCAAAAATCGGCAGTTTCCCTCGCCGGATTTCTAGCAAAATTTCCTAAGTCCCAAAAATATATATATATATTTTTTTTTTTTTTAAAATAATTCGGGCAGTTCTCGCCGGAGTCTGGCAAATTCCATCCGATCTTAGTCCCAAAAAAATATTTTTTTTCTTCTTTTTCAAAATCGCAAGTTTCTCGCCGGAGTTCTGCAAAATTTTCTAAGTCCCAAAAAATATTTTTTTTTTTTTTTTTTTTTTTTTTTCAAAAATCGGCAGTTCTCGCCGGAGTTCTGCAAAATTTCCTAAGTCCCAAAAATATTTTTTTTTTTTTTTTTTTTTAAATCGGCAGTTTTCGCCGGAGTTCTGCAAAATTTCCTAAGTCCCAAAAAATTTTTTTTTTTTTTTTTTTAAAAATCGGCAGTTCTCGCCGGAGTTCTGCAAAATTTCCTAAGTCCCAAAAAATATTTTTTTTTTTTTTTTTTTCAAAAATCGGCAGTTCTCGCCGGAGTTCTGCAAAATTTCCTAAGTCCCAAAAATTTTTTTTTTTTTTTTTTTCAAAAATCGGCAGTTCTCGCCGGAGTTCTGCAAAATTTCCTAAGTCCCAAAAAATATTTTTTTTTTTTTTTCAAAAATCGGCAGTTTTCGCCGGAGTTCTGCAAAATTTCCTAAGTCCCAAAAAATATTTTTTTTTTTTTTTTCAAAAATCGGCAGTTTTCGCCGGAGTTCTGCAAAATTTCCTAAGTCCCAAAAAATATATTTTTTTTTTTTTTCAAAAATCGGCAGTTCTCGCCGGAGTTCTGCAAAATTTCCTAAGTCCCAAAAAATTTTTTTTTTTTTTTTTCAAAATCGGCAGTTCTCGCCGGAGTTCTGCAAAATTTCCTAAGTCCCAAAAATTTTTTTTTTTTTTTTTTTTTCAAAAATCGGCAGTTCTCGCCGGAGTTCTGCAAAATTTCCTAAGTCCCAAAAAATATTTTTTTTTTTTTTTTTTTCAAAAATCGGCAGTTCTCGCCGGAGTTCTGCAAAATTTCCTAAGTCCCAAAAAATATATTTTTTTTTTTCAAAAATCGGCAGTTCTTGCCGGAGTTCTGAAAATTTCCTAAGTCCCAAAAAATTTTTTTTTTTTTTTCAAAATCGGCAGTTCTCGCCGGAGTTCTGCAAAATATTCTAAGTCCCAAAAAATATTTATTTTTTTCTTATTTTTTTTTTTCAAAAATCGGCAGTTCTCGCCGGAGTTCTGCAAAATTTCCTAAGTCCCAAAAAATTTTTTTTTTTTTTTTTTCAAAAATTGGCAATTTTCCCCGGGGGTTTTCCAAAATTTCATAAATCCCAAAAAATTTTTTTTTTTTTTTTTTTCAAAAATCGGCAGTTCTCGCCGGAGTTCTGCAAAATTTCCTAAGTACCAAAAAAATTTTTTTTTTTTTTTTTTTTCAAAAATCGGCAGTTCTCGCCGGAGTTCAGCAAAATTTCCTAAGCCCCAAAAAATATATTTTTTTTTTTTCAAAAATCGGCAATTCTCGCCGGAGTTCTGCAAAATTTCCTAAGTCCCAAAAAATATATATATATATTTTTTTTTTCAAAAATCGGCAGTTCTCGCCGGAGTTCTGCAAAATTTCCTAAGTCCCAAAAATTTTTTTTTTTTTTTTTTCAAAAATCGGCAGTTCTCGCCGGAGTTCTGCAAAATTTTCTAAGTCCCAAAAAATATTTTTTTTTTTTTTCAAAAATCGGCAGTTCTCGCCGGAGTTCTGCAAAATTTCCTAAGTCCCAAAAAATATTTTTTTTTTTTTTTTTTCAAAAATCGGCAGTTCTCGCCGGAGTTCTGCAAAATTTCCTAAGTCCCAAAAAATATATTTTTTTTTTTTTTTCAAAAATCGGCAGTTCTCGCCGGAGTTCTGCAAAATTTCCTAAGTCCCAAAAAATATTTTTTTTTTTTTTTTCAAAAATCGGCAGTTCTCGCCGGAGTTCTGCAAAATTTCCTAAGTCTCAAAATTTTTTTTTTTTTTTTTTTTCAAAAATCGGCAGTTTTCGCCGGAGTTCTGCAAAATTTCCTAAGTCCCAAAAATTTTTTTTTTTTTTTTTTTTTAAAAAATCGGCAGTTCTCGCCGGAGTTCTGCAAAATTTCCTAAGTCCCAAAATTTTTTTTTTTTTTTTTTTCAAAAATCGGCAGTTTTCGCCGGAGTTCTGCAAAATTTCCTAAGTCCCAAAAAATATTTTTTTTTTTTTTTTTTAAATCGGCAGTTCTCGCCGGAGTTCTGCAAAATTTCCTAAGTCCCAAAAAAAATATATATATTTTTTTTTTTTCAAAAATCGGCAGTTCTCGCCGGAGTTCTGCAAAATTTCCTAAGTCCCAAAAAATTTTTTTTTTTTTTTTTCAAAAATCGGCAGTTCTCGCCGGAGTTCTGCAAAATTTCCTAAGTCCCAAAAAGTATTTTTTTTTTTTCAAAAATCGGCAGTTCTCGCCGGAGTTCTGCAAAATTTCCTAAGTCCCAAAAAATATTTTTTTTTTTTTTTCAAAAATCGGCAGTTCTCGCCGGAGTTCTGCAAAATTTCCTAAGTCCCAAAAAAATATATATATATATTTTTTTTTTTTCAAAAATCGGCAGTTCTCGCCGGAGTTCTGCAAAATTTCCTAAGTCCCCAAAAAAATATATATATATTTTTTTTTTTCAAAAATCGGCAGTTCTCGCCGGAGTTCTGCAAAATTTCCTAAGTCCCAAAAAATATATTTTTTTTTTTTTTTTTTTCAAAAATCGGCAGTTCTCGCCGGAGTTCTGCAAAATTTCCTAAGTCCCAAAATTTTTTTTTTTTTTTTTTTTTTTTCAAAAATCGGCAGTTCTCGCCGGAGTTCTGCAAAATTTCCTAAGTCCCAAAAAAATTTTTTTTTTCTTTTTTTTCAAAAATCGGCAGTTCTCGCCGGAGTTCTGCAAAATTTCCTAAGTCCCAAAAAATATATATATATATGTTTTTTGTTTCAAAAATCGGCAGTTTTCGCCGGAGTTCTGCAAAATTTCATTGTCCCAAAAAGTATTTTTTTTTCTTTTTTTTATTTTATTTTATTTTTTTTTTTTTAATTTTTTTTTTTTTTTTTTTTTTTTTTTTTTTTTTTTTTTTTTTTTTTAATTTTTTTTTTTTTTTTTTTTTTTTTTTTCAAAAATCGGCAGTTCTCGCCGGAGTTCTGCAAAATTTCCTAAGTCCCAAAAAATTTTTTTTTTTTTTTTTTTCAAAAATCGGCAGTTTTCGCCGGAGTTCTGCAAAATTTCCTAAGTCCCCCCAAAAAAAAATATATATATATGTTTTTTTTTTCAAAAATCGGCAGTTCTTGCCGGAGTTCTGCAAAATTTCCTAAATCCCAAAAAATATATATATATATATTTTTTTTTTTTTCAAAAATCGGCAGTTCTCGCCGGAGTTCTGCAAAATTTCCTAAGTCCCAAAAAAAAAATATATATATATAATGCGTCAGACGAGATAATTGATATAACATGTGAAACAAGTAATCCTGTAACAGTAAATGATACAAACAATATCACATCTGAAACAACTACTCTTAATATAATTGTGGAACGTGCAAGTGATACTGAGATAATTGATACTGTACAGGTTGAAAATATTAAAATAATTGTTGATAAAGAAAAGGGACTTGTTCAGTCAGATGAAGAGGAACATATCGAGCAGAAAGAAAACAAACTTATAGAATTTGAAATGTGCGAAATTGATGATTTTCAGCTTGCCAATGCTATTCGTCATCTGGTACGTATTTATGTTTAGTATATTATTTAGAATACTTGTTGTGCCTTTTTGGAATTATAAAAAAATAATTAAATATTTTAAATATATTATGTTAAAGAAAATATATTTCTATTAATAAAAAAGCGTTTATTTGTGTAAAGATATTAAAACTAATTTTTTCTTTTATATAGGATCTGAAAACATTTTTAAAAGAAACTAGCACCGGCTATATCATTTTAAGCCACTATGAAACGCATGGTCAATTAAATGCAGTAATGCGTAGAAAATTAGCAGATGTAGTAATGACACATTTGCCAATTGCTATCACCAAGAAACCATATCCGTAAGTATAATACAAAGCACAAATATATACACATAAGTAAATAAAAACATATAAAATAATATAAAATAAATAAAACAAAATACTATAAAATAATATAAAGTAATACTTACTTATATTTATATTTGCTTATTATTTAGGCTTGAATTGAAAAATATGCACATTAGAGAGCTTGCTATAAAAGTAACTAATTATTTTAAAGAAAAACCTGAATTGTATTATGTGCCACCCTTACATGAAGGGCGACACCAAAAGATTTCAAAAGGAATATTTGTCGATCGATATCGCTACAATCGTAGAGATTATATAAAATCTGGATTAGTGGAAACAAACAAAAAATATCAAAAAAATAATAATATGTCGGGATTAACCGTGGAAATAAATACGGAATATAAGTGAACTATTACTATTGTTTTTGCTGTAATTATTACTATGGAAGACATGTAACGTAACATCAATATATTAACTATTTTTTTTTTGAAAAATAAATAAATAAAAGTTACTCTATACATAAGAAATATTTACTATAAAATGAAAAATACATATTATATGTGTAGGTTTAAAATTGTGCGAACCTCATCTGCAATGGTTAAAATATATTCAGGAACCATGGACCGATGTTGTTGAACATTGGGAGGCAAGTCGACTTGCTAGAATAATGGATACGACTACACACAAGGATAGAAATGTTCATCTCATTTTTACGAAATAGCCAATTTTAAAACATCCGCAGGGTTACAAATTGGTGAATATTTTAGCAGCAATATTTTTATTTCGAAAAGTTCGTAGAACCCATGTAACTAATCATTTTTAACAATTTTTACAGATCAAATCTGATTATACTGCACAATTTGGAAACATACTTTCTATATACAATGAATGGCCAGAGTTTTCACGAAAAATATATGCTCTCATGAAAATTGAAATTAAAGATAAAGTATATGAGGAACAATTAAACCAAATAAATGAAAATACATCAGAAGGTAACACGTAAAATTAACATTTTCTATTATTATTCAATCTAATTATTTTGCTATTATAATATAGATACATTTATTTCATAATTCCTCAATTTTTTTTAGAAGGAAGAAATATTAGACTCTTAAAACTATTGCCAGCATTATGTATCCCAACAATGAGAATTCGTAAAGGTACGAGAAGCATGAAACCTACAATAAGTGAATCATTAAATTCTTTTATTTTATCAGTAAATGTAAGTAATATTGTTATATCCTTTATATTTTATGTAAAACAATTTTATGTATGTAAAAATATAATTGCTGCAGTTGAGCTGAAAGATATATTTATTTCTTGTTATTCCAGAGTTTTGCAGATTTTGAACGTGATATTGAACGTCAAAGGAATAGAGCAGCTGCGTTAAATTTGACTCTGCAACCATTTATTATTTTCGTAGGACGTGACGCTGGCTCAGTTAACGCATACTACGTTTGCATCGATAAAACATTTAACAAAATTGAAAGTGCTCTTAAAGCTGTCGACGTATGCTACAAGTGCTTTTTTGTATTGCATGGGTGCTATCCTAAAGAATCTTAACAAATATGGCTTCTGATACAAAAATGTTTATATAATATGACAACTGAGCACGATGTATGCAATAACAAAGTTACATTTATCGAAATGGCTTTAAGGAAGATGTGAAGAGATTATTTCTTTATTTTTTTTTTTTTTAAATATTTTTATTTTACGAGAGATAATGATTTTGCGATAGAGAGATTATTTCTTTATTAATTTTTTTAAATATTTTTATTTTACGATAATGATTGATTGAAACACCCGACTCTGCTATGCGCTATAAAATTACTTTTATGTATAGATACGTTTTCCTTCGCGATTACGACAATCGTATTGATAATAAAAAATTGCTTTTTGCTACGATATTTTATCTACACGGTAAAATACTTTATTATCTTATAAGTAAATACATTTTTTAATTAAAAAAGTGGAGAATGCCAATGTTGGATTAAATTTTATATTACTCTTCACATTTTTGCAAGTTCAAAAAAAATTTTAATTTGCAAATATAGTATATTATTTCTTCAGAATAATTTATAGTATAACTAATTGCCGTCAAAATAAACTAAAAAGTTTATAAATTTAAAAAACTCATAAATCTAATTGTAAGTAAATATTACTATATGTAACAATAAACTAAATAACAATTTTACTTATCTTCTTATTTGTTATATGATACTCATAATCCAGCATCATTATTCATAGCTGTCTAATTAAATCAAGCCTTTATGATGTAGGTACTTATTACTTTAAATGTGTTAAAAACTTTGTAACAATATTCAGAATTTATTGACATTGATCTCTTATAAATAAGTAAATCAATAAAACATTGAAGACGCTTTCACCACGAAAGTTGGATTAATTCTCTGCCGACGATGCTCATAAAATGATTTCTATCTTTCTCAACCGGAGATCATGCAATATATCTAACCTTTTTTTTATTTCGAGCAACACATTTATTCTATGATATATTCAATAATAGCGTCATATGTCCACTCACATGGCTATAATATATCTCAGTACATGATTTAATCGTTAAAGCAAACTTATAAAAAATAAATTTAAAAACAAATTAAAATTTCTTCCTTAGAATATCTTTATTATAAAAGAAAAATTATAAAAATCTTAAAAAATTCATGAAACATCTGTGTATTAACATTGTAGATAATATATATATATATATATATATATATATATATATATATATATTAATACACAGATGTTTCACAGTTAATACACAGATGTTTCATGAATTTTTTAAGATTTTTTAACCCTTAACCGGAACGCGGGGTGTCAAACACCCCAAAACGAAGTTTATGGGCTGGTATCACAGTCTTCGATTAACGTGATTCTCCGATTAAACTCACTCTGCATCTCTTTCTAACTATCCCCCTAGAAAGAGACGAAGAGTGAGTTTAATCGGAGAATCTAGGGAGAATCACGTTAATCGGAGACTGTGATACCGGCCCTAGGCGTCTTTTTCGGTCGGTTAATCTATGAATTTTTGCATCACAGTGCCATCTGTCGTTAGTTCGGATCACCAATGACGCATTCCAATACGTTCCACCTGGCAGAAATCGTTAGTGCCTTTCCAAACACGATTTGAATCAGACGTGTCATGATTGCTGGGGTGCTGAACACCCCAAATGCAGGTTTCGTAATTTTCTATTGAAAAAAAGTTTTTTTATTTTCTATTTGTAGTGACTCGACGCTGTTGTATGAACGTAAGTATCCCATAAAAAGTTGAAATAATCAAAATAATAATCATAATAATCATAATAATTGATCATTATCATAATAATTGATCTTTATGTAAAGCAATAATTTTATACTTTAGGAAAATATAAAGACTTTCTATGAAAATCTTACAGTAAAATTGATTATATATTATCCCTGACTTAAAGATAAAATAAAAATGAGTTTTCTTATAAAAATCAAGATTTCAGTTCTAGAAAAAAGGGGCACAAACGATCATGAAAATAAATACCTTTTTTTAAATACCCACTACAATCATAATTTTTTTCGTAAAGTACTCTATTTCAAGAATATCATGTTAAATTTTTTTCAAAAAATATCTGTCATGGAGTCCAAAAACAACGACAGGGCGGTTGTCAATAAACAGCCCCCTAATGATGAAGCTCCACGATGACACTCAAGGGATTATATTCAGGAGATGAAAGACCAGGGACGTAACACTGCCCCCCTCCATCAAGATTGTCGTCCCGACAATCGAAAACAAGGAGCATCCATTGTTAATCCAAAGTTCTGTGCTCCGATGTCGACTTTATGATTCCCGCGAATATCCCTGTTCTACCCTGGGCTCTTGCCACAGGTTTACTGAACAATCCGCGATTCTGGATCTCGTCGTACATCCGCACAAATTGTCGATTCCAGGGCAACGACGAGTCTTTCTGCCCTACCCTGGGCTGCCGCCGCAAGTTACCGAGCGATTCCGTCAATTTGGACCTAATCGACTTCCAGAGTCCCTCGAAGACAAGTCCCGGTCTCCCTACGTCCTCCGGTTCAGACAAGGGGGGGGGGTATCCTCCGTGGACCCATCGTCCCTCATGGACTCCCCATGTCCCTGTCTCGGCATTTGCCCAAAGTCCCGCGGGAAAACCACGGATCAAAAAACCGCGGGCGAAACAGTCTTCTTAAAATAGAAGATACCCAACAAAATTTTATCCAACAAGGTGTGACTCGTCGTTCAGCCAATCCGCCATCTTCAGGAAAACGTTTTTCTCAAGGCAAACCTTGCGACCGCGCGCTTTGGGGGGCGAGGCCGGAAACGATCCGACGAGCATGCTCGACGGAGAGGATACCGACTGAGGGAACGAAGGCGACAATTGGCAACATGAGACACCCAAGCCGTAGTGACCTACAGAGGCAATGGGCCAGAGAACCACTCCGCGGACCTGACGAGTGTGCGATGTCAAATTTACCGACGGAATAAGGTCCCCGAAAAGAGCACTGACTTCGAGAACAAGATCGCCCAACGGTCTTACCAGGACCTGGGATACCCTCCCAGGGGGTCGGCGCCATCGTCCGGCGAACTCCCGGCGAAACACATTTTCGCCAGGGAATCAGCCATCCAACGGTCTTACCAGGACCTGGGATACCCTCCCAGGGGGTCGGCGCCATCGTCCGGCAAACTCCCGGCGAAACACATTTTCGCCAGGAACTCAGGTATCCAACGGCCCTACTAGGACCTGGGACACCCTCCCAGGGGGTCAGCGCCATTGTCCGGCAAACTCACGGCGAAACACATTTTCGCCAGGAACTCAGTCATCCAATGGTCTTACTAGGACCTGGGACACCCTCCCAGGGAGTCGGCGTCGAGGTCAGACAAGTTCCCCGGGAAACGCATCTTCCCCGGGAACAAACGACGTAATTCGTCGCGAGAGGTCCTGGGACACCCCCCAAGGGGGTCGACGTCGAGTTCCGGCGAAGATCCCCAGGAAACGCACCATCTACGGGAACAGTGGCCCGGAACGACGAGACCAGGTCCCGAGAAACCTCGCCAGAGGATCAACGTCAACGGCCGACGACATCGACGTCACCCGAACATCTTCTACAGGGAGAACACCCATATTCGTCATCGGGAGCATCTCCAAGGAGGTGCGCAAGGGTCGGCGCCGTGCGCGTCGAAATTTAATCGCGAGTGAAAACCTGGTGCAGCGGTGCCAAGGAGGGAAGGTTCTCGCACTGCGTTGCGCGTGGAAATTTCCACGGGAATCTTCTAGAACGGGCGTAAACGGGAGATGCGGAAAAGGGCACGCGAAAGGGTAGTGAAAATCATCGTCTTTTCGCGGGATCGCGCCAGATGTGCCGGCCGCGAACAATAGACAATCGAGAAAGTTCCGAGGAGTGGGAGCGCGCCGGCATAAGTGGGGAGCCCAAGCGAGAGCGACCGCTCGAGGCAGTCTCTCGGGTATAGCCGTGGCGAACACACGTATCACACTCTGTACGATCGGCATACGCGTTATACTTTACAACCGAGAACTCCCGCGTGCTATCGCGTTAAATTACTCGTCTTAACTAACAGCGAGGGGCAATTAATTGCCAAATACAATCGAGTGTAAGCAACAATACGCGAGTTGAAATTCGGATACTTGGTTAATTAACGGAAGTGCAATTATCGAGTATATAACAACCACGGGCATTGGGTCACGCGGATACAGAATATTGTGCGGACATTATTAATCATTGTATTTAACCACCGAATACTCGTTCGTTAAAACTGCGCACGAACATTGTATAATAGAGTGATGGTCATAGCCGAGTGCGTGATCATAGTTAACAATCGTGGGACATAGAGTCCTCCAATCGGAATAATTATCTGGAATAAAAGCATCGTGACGACTAAACAAATAAGCCGAAATACGCAAATCGAATAATTGTGCAACTTTATTGAAATAAAGCGACGTTCACACCGAGGCGAGAAACTCGCGTTGTGAGACACCTTTATGATATTGTGAAACGGCCTGTAATGTTGAAATGATGATCTGGAATTAAAGATTAATTAATTCTGAAACAAATTCTCCTGATTAATTATAAAAAATTATCGATACTTACCTTCTACTTACCTTGTCCTTCGACGATGATCCAACGTTGGCCAGCGGCAATCCGGTATGCGATGTAAAGCGAGGATCCGGGGAAGCAGAGCAGCAACAGAACAGCGATCCATCCGAGGCGGGAACCTGAAAGAAAAGAAGCGAATTAGTACATAATTAAAACATAATTATCGGGACTTACCCTTATCTGGTATGCGAGGTAAAGCGAGGATCCAGAGACGGGTAACGGCAACGGCGATCCATTCCGGGCGTCGATCTGCAACAAAACCATAAAATAATTATCACATAATTATTTTATAATTACTTACCTCTATCTGGTATGCGATGTAAAGCGAGGATCCAGGGATGAGAAGCAGCAACGGTGATCCATCAGGGACATCCTTCTGAAACAAATAAATCCTATTAGCGTCATGCAAATAATCGGGGCGTTGATGCAAACTTACCTTCTCGGTAGACTAAGGTAAAACCGAGTGGCGACCGTTTGATAGGAATATTATCCGCCGGAATCGGGCTCAACTCGTGCCGTCCGGTCACAACCTCTCCTTAGATCGGAAGTCTCCTAAGACGGAAAAATAAATTACGCAGTAACTACTTAATTTATTTACATTTAAATTAAAATATCCCTCCCGAATTTAAAAAAAAAATTTTTTCAATCTTTTTTATTAGTTTTCTAAACTTCTCTCGAGAAAAGGAGCTAATCTATCTGAATGTACAATTTTCCTCCTATGTCTAGACGATCTCTCTATACAAAACACCACGTCACTAAGTTTTTTCACTATCCGGAATGGACCTTCCCAACTTCCTTGTAACTTTGGAGTTTTTCCTTTAATTCTTCGAGGATTATAAAACCAAACTTTCTGTCCTACCTCAAAAAGAATTTTTCTGGCACCACGATCATAACGAAGCTTCATCTGAGAAGATTTCAGATTCATTTGCTCTCTAACTGAAAAATGGATTTCCTCTAATTTTTCCTTTAAATTTCTTATAAAATTCCTTTCCAAAAGTCCTTCTTCAGCAGATTCAGGATTTCCCCGTAAAAGATCCACCGGTAACCTAAGTTTCCTACCAAAATATAACTCCGCCGGAGTCACTCCAGTGGTTTCATGTTTTGAAGATCTGTAAGCTAATAGAAACATGGGAATCCACCGATCCCAGTCCTTTTGATCCACTAACGCGTATTTCGCCAAGAAATTTAAAATAGTCTAATGCTGACGTTCTACTTGTCCGTCAGATTGAAGATGAAGGGCGGTGGTTCTAGTCTTCTTTATCCCGAGTAATTTCATTAAATCTGAGAAAAGTTGTGATTCAAAGTTCTTCCCTTGATCGGTGTGAACTTCACTTGGAATTCCATGCCTTGAGATAAATTGATTAACAAAGACTTCAGCGACCGTTTTAGCTCTGATATTTTTAATAGGAAAAGCCTCCACCCATTTAGTGAAGTAATCTATCTGAAGTCCCAAAAGATAATGACGAAAAAACTTTATAGCATCTACTATCGCTAAAAGTTCCCGACGAGTAACACAATAGTTTCGTTCGGCTTTATTAAGCACACGACTAAAATAAGCAATTACTTTCTCTTCTCCATCTTGCTTCTGAGACAACACTGCACCGATTCCTATATTTGACGCGTCAGTATCCAATAAAAATTCTCCCTTTTTTCTCGGAAAAGAAAGAATTGGAGAAGAACATAATAAAAATTTTAACTTTTCAAAAGCTTTCTGACATTCATCTCCCCACACGTATTTAGTTTGACCCTCTGTTAACATGTAAAGGGGCTTAGCTAAAGAAGAAAATCCTCGAACAAATTTACGATAATAAGAACAAAATCCTAGAAAACTTCGTAATTGTTTTTTTGTGTGAGGTATTGGACAATCTTTGACAACGGAAATCTTATCGGGATACGTAACAACACCCTCCGCAGAAATCACATGACCCAAATATTTTAAGCTTTTACTAAATAACACACATTTCTTCGGGTTTATTTTTAAATTCGCTTCTCTTAATCGTAAAAATACTGTTCTAAGATTGTTTATCATTTCAATAAAACTTTTCCCAAAAATTATCACATCATCCAAATATACAAGGCAAATCTTTGATAATAAATTTTGTAAAACCTTTTCCATAAGGCGTTCAAATGTTGCAGGGGCGTTACACAAACCAAAGGGCATATTTGTAAATTGCCAAAGTCTTTTACCGATTGAAAAAGCCGTTTTCTCTTTGTCTTCGGGACGGATCTTAATTTGCCGATACCCACTTTTAAGATCAAGTGTGGAAAACCAAGAATTACCTGCTAGCTGGTCAAGAATATCATCAATTCGGGGAAGGGGATAAGAATCCTTAATAGTCACCTCGTTTAATTTTCTATAATCAACACAGAACCTTATAGAACCATCCTTCTTTTTAACCATGACAGCAGGAGAAACCCATGGACTATGTGACTCCTCAATTACTCCACGTGAACTCATATCTTCCAAAATCTTATCGACTTCTTCCCTCATTTGAATCGGAATCCTACGAGGAACCTGTTTTATAGGAGGAGAATCTCGAACAATCACAATATGTTCTACAACATTACAATTTCCTGCAATAATGTTTTCAGAAAATAAATCATCAAATTCATCAAAAAAATCAACAAAACTTTCTTTTTCTACTTCAGTTAAATATGGAGAATTCATTTCATAGAGTTCTTTCAAGGGGATCGGAATTTTTTTAAAAAAATCTTCAATTCTAGCTATTTCTTTTTCAAATATTGGACTTCCAAAAACCGATTCAAAGACTTTCTAAATTAACCATTTTAAAAAAATTTATTCCCAAAAGACATTCATCATTTATGTCTGCAATAAACATTGGAATTTCTAACGAGTATTTCCCTAGTTCAACTTTAATTTCTGCCCAAAATTCTACACAAACTTTTTCTCCGGTGGGATATCTCAAATTAACAAAGTTCTTACAAATCTTTCTCTTCTCTTTATCAACAAATTTGCTATTTATTATGGAAACATCGGAGTCCGTGTCGACCTTGAAAGAACACACTTTATTATCAACTTTTCCCTTGTAAATGAAGTAATCGTTATTCTTAATTCTATTAACATTTAAAACAATTTCCGAGAAATTTTTAACGGAAGCCAAACTCTCCCCAGCAAGCTCGGCTAAACCAAGTTTTTCTTTTCCGTAGGACATTCGTACCGGAAATGTCCGATTTTCCCACACGTCCAACATTCCCTTCGGCCGGCGCTAAATTTGCTGCTTGGCCAATTTCCTTTTCCGTTATTTTCTTTCTTATCTTTTTCATCCCGTTTGCCTTCTAATTTATTATCCTGCGCGCTCTTTTTTCCTATATTCAAAAATTTGTTATTAAAATTAACATTTCCTCTCTTTTTCTCGTAACCCTCCCCTTGAATTATTTTTATTGCTTTTGCCCTTTCAATTGCCAAACTCAAAGAGGTTATATTTTCCAATTGTAAAGTTCGTTTGACAAAACTATCATATATCGCCGAAATAAATTGCGCGCAGGCGATTTTATCTCGGATTTCGTGTGGGCACTCGGGATACGCAAAGCGAACCAATCTATCAAGTTCTGAACCTAATGTTGCCAAATCGTCCCCAAACTTTTGTTTCCGATTTGTAAATTGTACGTAATAATTTTGTGATAAGTGTCTTTTTCCAAAACGTAATTCAAGCTTTAATTTTAATTCATTAAATTCTAAATTGGACACGTCTTCTACCGTCTCTAATACCGAACGCGTTTTTCCTTTCAAACTCGAAACAAGTGCAATAGTCTTTGTCGCATCATCCCAACTATTTGCCCGTGCAATTAAATTAAACTGCGAGAAAAATTCACGAAGAGATACTGTCCCGTCATAAGTATCAGGTTTTAATTTGAATCCTAATATCGCGCAAAAACCATTCTCTCCCACATTTAAGTGCGCACCCGAATTTCCACACGTTTTATTAATAGAAGGACTTAGCTGTAGATTTTGTGGTCAAGAATAAATCTCCTTTAATGTTTGAAGTTCCTCGTCGTGACGACGCAGCATCGCCGCGATTTCATCCTCTCGACGTACCTGCTCCTGTCGCATCTCCCGCATTTCAAAAAGGAGAGTCCAAAGAGCTGTGGATTCCGTTACCGCCGGTTTTCCTACGACTTCCGGTAACAAGCCCGTTTGCTCACTTGACTCCTCGCTGCCAGTCGTTCGAGACGGAGCTTGTGAACGAGTAATCCTCGGGGAATGCATCATTTTTGATGTTCCGTTCCGCTGCGGTGATATGTTCCTTCGATCCCGGACGAGCCCCCAAAATGTTACGTCTTCCGGACGTTCTCTCACGAATCACTCGCACACCCTCACACTCCCGGAACGCGCCCGAAAAGAATAAAAGCTCTTAAGGTGGTACTGAGTTTTAATATGATAATCCAGTACAAAAGAACAATGCAATATAATATGTAATATCCGCAAATGCTCATTGACCTCGAAAGCGTCTGCACGATGCGACACCAGACCAAATCTGTCATGGAGTCCAAAAACAACGACAGGGCGGTTGTCAATAAACAGCCCCTTTAACGATGAAGCTCCACGATGACACTCAAGGGATGATATTCAGGAGATGAAAGACCAGGGACGTAACAATATATATATATACTAATATATAAAATCTTTACGGGTGGTGTATGTTTGAACGTTAATAACTTGAAAACTATTGGACCGAAATTTTATTACAAGTATATAAAATAGGGGTAGAATTTTCTGGAATGTGCTATAGAGCATGTATTTTTTCGTTACCGATTTTCTGGAAACCGATTTTTTTAATTTCTTTCATTCTTACGGGTAAAAGAATTAAAAATATCGGTGTCCAGAAAATAGATAACGAAAAACTATACACTCTATAGCACTTCTCGGAAAATTCTACCCTTATTTCATATACTTGTAGTAAAAATTCGGTCTAATAGTTTTTAAGTTATTAACGTTCAAACATACATCACCCGTACAAATTGGTAAGAATTAGAAAAATTAAAAGAAAACGTTATTAACTTAAAAACTATTGGACCGAATTTGTATTAAAATCATATAAAATAGGGGTAGAATTTTCCGGAAAGTGCTATAAAGTGTATAGTTTTCCTTTATCTTTCTGGAAACCGATTTTTTTAATTTTTTTAATTCTTACGAGTGGTGTATGTTTGAACGTTTTTAACTTAAAAACTATTGGACCGAATTTTTATTAAAACTTGTTCAAGATTCCGTTAACGTTGCGCCGTTCGATCAGATGGCAGCATCGATCGGGTAACGACGCTCGATCACCGCGGTAGCTCGCGCCCGCACGGGCGCGCTCATCGCCAACGTCTTCCTCACTTTTGTACAAATGGCCGCGCGGTGACTAGACGCATAACGTGTGCTCTGTACGGTTCGATCATTGACTTCGGTTAATCGCGCACATCGCAGTGCTCAAGCTGCTTTAGATCGTATCATAAACCATGTGAAATAGACAACACGACAGCTCAAGCTCACACGTGCGCAAGTGCCGACCGCAAGTGTCTCATCGGCTCACGGGCGGCTCACCACATGAGGAGGGCAATTGATATAATTGTCGCTTGCCTGCAACGATCATACAAAGACGTCTCTTTTATACACCGCTCATCGATTCTCAGGTCAGACTGTAACAACTTTGATACATTAAAGACGGCTCAGACTGTGGTCTAAATTACACAAAAAATAAAGTGAATAATTAGTGAACACCTTCCACGCGCGTCCTTCTCATCCCGCTCCCATCGTCGGGATTAATCAGCGATTTCGCGAACATTTGGTCCTTCGAGCCGGATGCGTGGAACCTAAAGTGTAGCTCGGACACATATCATGTGAACAGGGCATGCCTTTCACGACATGCCACGTGGACATTATCGCGCGCTTCCGCGAGTGAAGTACAGACATTCTCACGCGCGCTCGCAAGTGTTACGAAAACATGCTCACGCGCTCCCGCGAGTGAAAGTAGACTTTTTCACGTGCTCAATACATGACATTGTATAGACTCTCGATTTGCGTAGTGTTGCTCTACCGTGTTTCTCGAACGTTCTCGCCTCGTGCAGTAGTTCTCATACGTGTCTCGACACATCTCAGATCTCTCGTCGGGCGCAGCTCATTGACGTCTCATCATGCCGGATCCCGCTAAAACCGGGACGGGCGGCAAGACCCCGCCATTGCTCGAGCTGCCGGACGACAGGCGCACCTCAGATCGCCAGGCCTCACCGGTGCGTTTGTCTGCGGAACTCACGTTAAAGGTGCAGACACAAATGAACCACATCGCGACAGTGCGGAAAATCGGCGAGACGTTGCCATCGACTCCAGATGACACGTCAGTGGATGAGGTCCTGCAGATCTCGATCCAGCTCGAAGAAGTGCACAAGGCATTCCTCAAGGAACATGCCTATTTCGAGGTCTCATGGCCGGCGGCGCTCATCTCTCACGAGTATTTCTCAAAAAACGCCTTCGCCGTGGAGGCGGAAGAGTGTATGACGGCTCGTCGCGCTCTGGCAAAGCTCAAGGGCGCATTGGCGAAAAAGTTCGCTCCTCGACGGCTCATCAGGCGGCAGCTCAACCGGCACGCACCGATACATCAGACGGCTCAACGGAGTACCCGTGCGACTGCTGTAACGGCACGCACTTCGTGGTGATGTGCCCTAAATTCAGGGAGCTCTCACCGGACGATCGACAGAAACTAGTGATCTCACGGAGGCTGTGCTTTAACTGCCTCGGCCGTCACAACGTCCGCTCATGCAAGAGCTCACGGGGGTGCAAGAAGTGCACCCACCGACATCATACGACGCTGCATGAGGCACATCAGACCGACTCATCATCGACGCCTATCACCAGCTCTGCTGCGTCAGCTCAATAGGAAGATGGTGCAATCGTCGCTCATTTATCTTTGGCCCGCTCATTACACTCAACATTTCTAGCTACGGTCCTGGCTCAGATAAGCTCATCTGTTCATACTCAATGCGTATGGCCTTTCATTGATTCAGGTCCAGAACTTGCCTTTGTTTCAGAATCTCTCGTTCGCCAGCTCAACATCACTCGTCATCATTACGTTATTCTCATCACTGGAATTGGTGGCGGAAAGTCCACGCAAACTCGAGGAGTTGCATTACTCAAGCCCCGCTCACTTTGCTCAAGATCAGACGTCATTATTCAAGCTCACATTCTGCAGACGTTAACAAACATTCTGCCATCATTAAACGTTGCACCACAGGAATGGCCGCATCTCACCAAGTTAACCTTGGCTGATCCAGATTTTCTGACACCACGGCCAGTGGATATTATCATTGGAGCTGTCTCATATGGGCAGATCATCAAGCCCAACATCATCAAACAAGATACATGGATGCCAATTGCGCAGCTCTCAATTTTTGGATGGCTCGTTCTCAGACCTGTCGACACATCATCATCGGCATCTGCTACAGTGCATCATGCATCGGTTCAGGAGAGGGAAGATGCTCTCGACGAGTTACTGCCGAAATTTTGGACACAAGAAGAAGTGCCTACGAGCAACAATCTTGATCTTACTCCTAACAAACAAAATGTGAAAAACATTCAAGAGTACTGTCTCACGGAATTCAACAAGTCGATACACAGTTCGACTTCCACTAAAATCATCACCTGATACACTCGGCGACTCGTATCTCACCGCGCATCGATGTTTGAAAAGCTTACAAAGAAAATTCTCTCTAGATGACAACTATCGACGTCTGTATCACCAATTCATGACAGAATATCGAGATCTCAATCACATGAAGAAGGCTTCACCCGCTTCCAGTCAGCACACGCAATATTATTTGCCACATCACGGAATGCTTAAACCAGACAGCGCAACCACGAACGTACGTGTGGTATCCAATGGCTCAAGCGCATCTACATCTGGCCGCTCCCTTAATAATATCATGCACACGGGAGCCAAGTTGCATTTAGACGTCACCAATGTCTTGCTCTGGATTCGAC
Organism: Temnothorax americanus; assembly: GCF_048541705.1. Lineage (NCBI taxonomy): Eukaryota > Metazoa > Arthropoda > Insecta > Hymenoptera > Formicidae > Temnothorax > Temnothorax americanus. The sequence continues at coordinate 29,425 of NW_027509819.1, forward strand.
AATTTCGGCATCTAGTTGCCACGGACATCACCAAAGAGTATAGGCAGATCAACGTGCATGAAGATGACTAAAATTTACAACGGACTCGCTGGATAGATGAACAACTCAATGAAGTGCCATATTACCTAACAACGGTCGATATGTTGATGACAATTCTGGAGGCGACAACACCTCTCAGCAAGTAGTAGAATTCAACACTGCTCAACGGACTTGTGCATGGCGGGCGGCTTCCCATTAGCAAGGTGGCATGCGACTTATCAAAACGTACTCACTGCGGTTCAAGCAGAAAAGGACCAGGACTCACAAACTACATTGACGATTGCGTAACCAAAAGACTCGGATTACGATGGCTTTCTCAAGAAAATTCATTCACATTCTCAACAAGGATCTCGTTGCATCCGATCATCTCACCAAACGCCTCGTTTTATCTGAAGTGGCTCAGATATTCGATCCACTAAGCTTTGCATCACCAGTCGTGATCAAGGCGAAGATGCTCTTGCAGGAGCTTTGGCTACATGAAGCTCCAATGGGATGAACCACTGCCATCCCAGCTCTCATCACGGTGGCTCATTATCAGAAAAGAACTCACAAGCTTGCAAGATCTCAATACCTCGGTGGTACAACTAAGGTAGCACCTCTCAAACTACATAGGGCCCCTCGTCAGTGGAATTTTACGGCTTTTCTGATGCTTCTCAACTGGCAATGGCTGCAGTCGTATTTATCACCGTCCACGACTCTAATGGCGCCACGATTTTATTGGTGTGCTCCAAAACCAAGGTAGCACCGCTCAAGCAGCTCACCATCCCGAGACTTGAACTCACCGCAGCACTGCTGCTCTCAAGGCTCATGCAATACGTTCAAGCCACCTTGAAGTTGAACGTCACAGCAACTCACCTGTGGACGGACTCTGTTGTGACACTCACGTGGATCAAATCTCATGCATCGCGCTGGAAGGATTTCGTGAGAAATCGAGTGTCTCAAATTCAAGAGCTCACTGCGAACGCACATTGGAAATACGTACCTGGTACGTCCAACCCAGCCGACTGCGCATCACGAGGATTAAATACTGCTCAACTCCAAAGCCACTCATTATGGTGGACGGGACCACCGTGGATACTCACCCCTGAAGCATGGCCATCACAACCCGCGCTTTCGGACGAATTGAGTGCGCATGAGGCTCGTCCAGGCACTGCGCTACATGCGGCTGCATCTCAACCGGGCTATAACTGGGATCTGATATATAGGTACTCAACTCTCAACAAGTTATTAAAAATAACAGCTCTTTGTTTCAGATTCATATCGCTTCTGGGAAGGCGCCGACGCACGCAACTGGACTTACACTCAGCTTTGGAGGAGGCCAGATTGTTCTGGATTAAGGCTACTCAAGCGGCATACTTTACGCACGAGATCAAGATGCTCACGGCCAACTCGAGACTACCAACTGCTCACGCATTCAGTCGATTGACTGCGTATATAGACGCTCAAGGGATCATCCGAGTTGGCGGCCGCCTCAACCAATCAGCACTAGCTCAAGACAGCAAACATCAGGCGATTTTGCCTTGCCACGCCCGGCTCTCAACCTTGATCATTTCACATGCCCATCTGCGTACCCTGCATGGAGGAACACAGCTGACATTGGCTCATGTCAGGCAAAGTTACTGGATCATCGGCGGACGGGCTCCGGTGAAGTCTCATATTCTGCGGTGTGTCGTGTGTGCTCGGCAGAGGGGGATCCGTGCTCATCAACTGATGGGCTAACTACCTCTCTCTCGGGTTACGCCGTCACGTCCGTTCACTCACACAGGAGTTGACTATGCCGGACCGCTCACCATCAAAACATGGAAAGGACGAGGTGCGAAGACATACAAGGGATGGATCTGTGTGTTCGTCTGCTTCTCCACCTCCGCAATTCACCTTGAAGTAGTCAGTGATTACTCATCAGAAGGATTCATCGCAGCCTTCTGAAGATTCTCAGCAAGAAGAGAAATTGCTCAGACCATATACTCGGACTGCGGGACAACATTCATTGGAGCAGACGCCGCGCTCAAGAAAATGTTCATCCAGAGTTCCCAAGAACATCAACGAATCGCTCAAATTCTACAACGTGATTGCACCAGATGGGAGTTCAACCCACCAGGCGCTCCACACATGGGGGGCAAGTGGGAGGCGGTGGTGAAATCGGTGAAGTTTCATCTGAGACGGACCATCGGGGAGACTTTACTCACGACGGAAGAACTCACAACGTTGCTTACGCAAATTGAGGCCATTCTCAACTCACGGCCTTTAGAACCGCTGAGTGACGACCCTGAAGACGTCTCTGCGCTCACACCAGGTCATTTGCTCATTGGAGGTCCACTCACTACCATACCCGAGCCATCTCTGATTGACCTAGCAACCTCACGACTATCTCGATGGCAGCTCATCCAGCAGCGTGTTCAACAATTTTGGGCACAATGGTCGGTTCATTATCTGCAACGCCAGCAGGCGATATCCAAGTGGCATCATTCTAACAACAACATCAAGGTGGGGTCCATCGTGCTGCTCACCGACGAACGCTCTCCACCGTGCAAATGGCCACTCGCCAGAGTAACAGCTTTGCACCCCGGCAAGGATGGACTCACCAGAGTGGTTACCCTCAAGACGGCCACCACGACACTCACTCGGCCAAGTGCCAAGCTTGCGATTCTACCCATCGCAACCGAATGAAGGATCAAAAGTAAGGAATCATCAACAAGGTTGCTGATGGCGGGCGGAATGTTCGAGATTCCGTTAACGTTGCGCCGTCCGATCAGATGGCAGCATCAATCGGGTAACGACGCTCGACACCCGCACGGGCGCGCTCATCGCCAACGTCTTCCTCACTTTTGTACAAATGGCCGCGCGGTGACTAAACGCATAACGTGTGCTCTGTACGGTTCGATCATTGACTTCGGTTAATCGCGCACATCGCAGTGCTCATGCTGCTTTAGATCGTATCATAAACCATGTGAAATAGACCGCTCATCAGCTCTGGTGCCTCAACACGACAGCTCAAGCTCACACGTGCGCAAGTGCCGACCGCAAGTGTCTCATCGGCTCACGGGCGACTCACCACATGAGGAGGGCAATTGATATAATTGTCGCTCGCCTGCAACGATCATACAAAGACGTCTCTTTTATACACCGCTCATCGATTCTCAGGTCAGACTGTAACAACTTCGATACATTAAAGACGGCTCAGACTGTGGTCTGAGTTACACAAAAATTAAAGTGAATAATTAGTGAACACTTTCCATGCGCGTCCTTCTCATCCCGCTCCCATCGTCGGGATTAATCAGCGATTTTGCGAACAAAACCATATAAAATAAAGGTAGAATTTTCTGGGGAGTGCTATAGAGTGTATAGTTTTTCGTTATCTACTTTTTGGAAACCGATTTTTTTTATTTTTTTAATTTTACGCAAAATAATTGATTGAATCTTAAAGAATTATATATGAAACAGGGGTAGAATTTTCCGGGGAGTGATATAAAGTGTATAATTTTTTGTTACCGATTTTTTTGGAAACTAGTACCGAAATTTTTTCAATTTTCAGGAATTAATTGACCGAATCTCAAAAAATTGAATTTTGTAATACAAAATGTATAATTCTTTGTTACCGATTTTTTTGAAAATTATTATCAGAAATTTGTTGAATTTTTTGGGAAATAATTGATCAAATCTTAAAGAATTGTAACAAAGGTAGAATTTCTATCAAAGTATTATAAACTGTATGGTTTTTTGTTACCGATCTTTCAAAAATTTTATTAATTTTTCGAGGATGGATTCAATTGCCACGATGCGTATTATTTTTTTTATAACAATTTATTTTTTTATGTAGGATGATCAAATCTTAAAGAATTGTATATAAAACAGAGGTAGAATATCTCGGGAAATGTTATAAACGGTGTTGTGCGGTTCCTCTTGGATCGCAGGGTCGGCACTGAGTCCTTTTGGATCCGCCAGGAGAAAGGAGTAACACTTGGCCAGTTTATTGAGTGAACAATGTTTAATAAAGTTAGTCTTTGAAATGATACAAATATCTTCTTATTTCACTGCCCTGACTTGCGGGCGTTCACAATATAATAGATTACGTTCGGTCGTGCGCGATTAGCCTAACGTTCTAGACTGCCCGCCGCTTCTCGGAAGGGCGGGCTTTTTATCTCTTCGCGTATTACTTCCGCGATGCTGACTTAGCTGTCAGCGCTTTTGCTTCCGGGTGAGCGACCTGGAAGCCGCTTGCGACACCCGGAATGCCACCTCAGGTGAGTTTGGCAATATTCGGGATGTGCGCTGACAACTATGTGTCGCAATTCGGGCACGGCGACTTCCGCCTCACAACATCCTTTCCCCCTGGGGAAAAGAAAAACTGAAATTCCAAATTGAAGTTTTTCGCATTTATTGACATATGTGTTAAAAGGAAATTTTTTTTTCTTTTTTGTTATTATTATTATTTTGTTATGATTTTCGTTGTGTGAGGAAGTCGCGTCACGTACTCTTGTTCGTTTTCCTTTTCGCTATCCATGTTATCGCGACTATGATCCCTGTTATTATTATGATTAGAGATAGGGATCCTACGGGTTACATTATGTATTTATTTGATAAGAAACCGGCTTGGCTGTCTTCTACTTCTTGATTTATCTCGTTTAGGTTTAGGCTTAATTTTGTTAGTTCCCCTGGGTTTTTGATTACCGGTTCTATTTTTAATTCTGTCGCTATTTCGTTGTTGATTTTGGTATCTGTAGTTACTTGTTTGAAGGTTAAATTGAATTGTGGTAGGTGCATTTGCACGTGCGTCGTGTGGTCTCGTTTTTTCGTTCGTAGAGTCAAGTCTGTCGTGGTTAGCTTGCAATTATCAGTTAATTTGATTCTTCGATTAATGTCGATTTTATGTTCTCCTTGATTGTTGCATTGAATAGTTATACTCTGTTTGTACGGTGTGGAAAACAACCATGCCTGTGGCTCCGCTAAGGTTATCCAGAATGTTACGGTTGAGAGAATGTGACGACGCTCGCAATTGTCTTCTTCCGTTCTTATATATATCTGCACCTCGCAGGGTGCATGCGACGTTATGAAGTATACCGGGTGGTTCGTGTTACATACAAACGTTGTGCCGGAGTCTTTACATTTATTCGAATCATCTTCTTTTAGTGTTACATAATTTCGGTTTTCTTTATCAATAGCTAGTAGGTCGTACGTAGTTTTCGGTATTACAAATATATTTTCACGGTCGTGTACCGGCAGGGGGTTTATTCTTATAATTTCGTACTTTGGATATGTGACAATAGGGAAGGTCAGGATTGTGTATACGTTGGGGTTCGTAGTAAGCATTTATTTCCATAAACTCCTGAATTTTATTCCAATTTTCGGTTTGTATTTTAAAAGAAAAGTGAGCTCCTTGGGTTAGGTGAGTTGTCGCTTCTCTCAATTCTTTTATAATATTTTTGAGGGGAAGTAGTCGTACGAGTACTATTCCGCTCTTAGAGTAGGTGAGGTACGCTAAAACGTCTTCTACATCGTTTATTAATTTGTTCATTATCGCAGTTATTGCTAACAGGTGTTCATCTATTTCCTCGCGGTGCGCTAAATTCGACACTCGTTCCTGTACTAGTCTGGTTACATTCACTAGCATGTTTTCGTTTTTGTTAATAGTTTGCTCTAGCGCTTCCATGTGTCCTAACGTCGCGTTTATAATTTTAATCTGACTTTTCGCCGCGTGTCGTATGACATTTTGTTGGTTTTGCATTAATTCTAGCTGTTCTTGTATGTGTTTCTCATCGTCGGCGTCCATCGTTCCAAATAATGTTTTACTTATGGTTCCTATCGCGTCTAACAGTCCGCGTCGGCTCGTCGGTACTTTGTAAATAGTTTGCAGTCGTATTATCAGTTGCGTCAGTTTTGTATTGTCGTCCTCGGTTATGCGGAGTATGTTATTACATATGAATCGGTTATCGTCCTTTACGCGATCGCATAAATTTTTTATTCGTCCGAGGTAACGTTGGAGCTGGTGGTATCTTATTGCAAACGCCGCTACCTCGATTCGGATAGCCAATTTCCATGTATTTTCTTGAAGTTGCATTGTCCCGATTTTCTCAAAATAAATTCCTGGTTCGTCGCTAAATGGCGTCACCTCGTACGGTGGCATCGGTTCGGATGACATTTCGTCCACTAGGTGAAAAATGATGATCGGTGTCCTGTAATAGGAATACTATCTTGGACTTGGTGTTAATTTTATCGCATTTTCTGCTGATTATGACTGTTAGCTTTTATATCATTTAGCGAATTGCTTTAGTTCGAGGCTGTTTCTCTGTCGCGTCACGTCTTATAATTTGCACGATTATGACTCCTCTCGAGCGGTTTGTACCCGTTAGAGGTGTCGTGACCCTGGAGGAACTCCAGGCTGTCGATGCGGGGGAGGAAACCACCCCTCCTGCACTGGTAGTGCCCGACTGGTCGGAACCTGGGGACTTTACTTACGCTCGTCCACGTTTCCGCGTCGGTCAGCACGACTTTTTGACGGGTCGTGATCGGCGTGGCCCGCCGGATACTATGGCATTGTTTCTGCTGTTGGCTGATCTCCGTTTCCGTTTGTTAACGGGTCGGGGGTATACTCTTTCCCGTGATGGTTAATTGTAAGTTTTATTAATTTATTTTACTGTTGTTATGCTACGTCTTTTGGTCCTTGGTCGGGTACTCGCCGACCTGCGTCGATTTTTTGCTGACGCTTCTTCGCTTCAGGTTGCTCTTCTTACTTTTTCTGCGCGATCTCGTGTCAGTCGCTAGCTACCTCTGCTCCGGTGCTTTTGAATACTCTTGTGCTGTGATTAGTTATGCGGTGCTTCTTGTGAGAGTTACTGTTCCTTGTGAGAGCACGGCTCCAATGGCGTAATCTGACGCGTCGGTAGTCACCAAGAACTCTTTGCTAAAGTCAGGGTAATTCAATACCGGGGCTGTCGTTAATTTTTCTTTAAGTAGATCAAACGCGTTCTGTTGTTCGATTGACCAATTAAATTTTTCTCCTTTCTTTGTGAGCTTTGTTAGAGGCTTGGCTATCTTTGAGAAATTTTCGATAAATTTTCTGTAGTATCCGGCTAACCCGATGAAAGATTGTATATCTTTCACTCTTCTCGGGGTCGGAAATTCTTTTACTGCTTGTAATTTAGACGGGTCTGGCGATATTCCGTTTTCGGATATCACATGCCCTAGGTAAATGACCTCTTTTCGTAAAAATGCGCACTTGTTCGGTTGTAACTTAAGATTGTATTTTCGTAGTCTGTGCAGTACTGCGATTAACCGCTTAATGTGCTCCGTCAGCGATGCTCCGTATATAACAATGTCATCGATATACACGAAACATTTTAGTCCTAACAGTCCGGCTAATACCGCATACATTAATCGCTGAAAGGCCGCTGGTGCATTTTTTAGACCGAATGGCATTCTGTTGTGCTCGAAATGTCCGTCTGGAGTCGAAAATGCCGTTTTCTGCTTATGTTCTTCTTGCATCGGGATTTGGTGATATCCCGAGGCTAAATCTAGTACAGAAAAGTATTTCGCATTGCCTAGCTGATCAAATATGTTTGTAATGTTTGGCATGGGGAAGGAGTCTCCCATGGTGAGATCGTTCATTTTTCTGAAGTCGATCACTACGCGAAATTTTATTCTGCCGAACGCGTCAGGTTTCTTGGCGACAACTACTATTGGCGCGTTCCACTGGCTTGTGCTCGGACGAATTATGCCGTCGTCCAGCGTTTTCCGTATTTGTTTTCTCACTTCGGCTTTATGTTTCTCGGGTAACCGGTATGGTTTTACATTTACTGGCGCACTATCGGGTCGTGTATTTATTTCGTGTTTTATTGCTGTAGTGGCGCTTAGTTTATCTCCGTCTAGGTAAAAAACGTCATAAAATTCATCGCAAATTTTTTTTACTGCCTTTTGCTCTTCAGTGTTTAGGTGATCGAGCTGTACTTGGTCGCGCATTTTCTTTTGTCGCTCTGTGACAGTCTCGTATTCTTCATTTGCCTGTAACGTGAGTACGCTCGCGGCGTCGTCCGCCGGCAGGTCTTCTAACGTTACGTGTGGAGTGAGGATCTCCACCGGCTTGTCCGTCACGTTCAATATGCTGACCGGGCAAGTAAATTCGACGGGTTTTACGAGGCAATGCCCGATGAAAATTCCGGGAGCAGGTTCACCGCTTTTCACTATGCCTACCCGGTTATGATCTGTGACGGCTTTTACAATGGTTTCACTGCGGGGAGGTAGCTTTATTTTTTGATACGGTCGTAGCTTGAACATGGCTTTGCCTATTTTCAACTGTTTCGACGTGTTTGAGATATCGGCTTTATGTTTAGTTAGGAAGTCGTTTCCTAATATTCCTTCGTATTCGATGGGGAAGTTATCTTTTACTACGTACATTGTGTGACGTATTTTCTTTTTTCCGAGATCTACGGTCGCTTTTATTTTTCCCAGCGTGTGAATTTGGTGTCCTGTTACGCCGATTAATGCCAGTTTCTCCTTTCGCACCATTGTTTTCCCTTTTAGGTTGCCTACTTTAATTTATGTCAGGGTTGCTCCGGAATCTAATAGAAGATTCATTTCTCCTTGTTTCGCTTCCTGTATAGGCAGTGTTATGATATCTAGCGGACCCTTCTTGCGTTTCTCCGTTACCTGGGACACTCGGTATGTCTCGGCGGCGCGTGCCTTATTTCTTTTCGGCTTCTCTTCCTCCTCGCTACTGCTGTCGGAGGGTGCGTCCTCGCTAGATTCGCTCGCTTTGGTTTTTCTTACTGTGCCTATCGGTGCTTTTTTCGCATTTTCCTGTTTCGGTCGGTGCGGTCGCTCGGATTTCGGCCGTCCGTTTAACGACCAGTATTCGTCGCGCTTGTGCCCTGCTTTCTTGCAGTAGGTACACTCGATTATGTTTATGCCACCGGGCTTATCCGCTCGCGGCAGCAGGAATTTATTAGCTTGCTGGCTCGTACGGCAATCTCGCCCGTAATGGCCGGTCTTACCACATTTGTAGCATTTCACGGTCGCGTTTCCCGCATTTCGCGCGTTCCCCTGATTAAATCTATTTCTGTTTACCGCTTGTCCGTTTCGCGGGGAAGGGCCTCTAACTTTTTCCTCGGCACTGGCGCCGGTTATTGCCTCCTGTAGGCTTGGATATCGCTGTGCTCGGACCAGCATCTTGATATCATCATGCAGCCCGATTTGAAAGTTATGCAGAGCTTGCATTTTAATATTTTCCAATATCGCCTTCTGCTGCTCTTGCGAGTGCCCTTGGCCTTCTTCTATGGCCTCATACAGTTCTCTCGCGAGCTTCTCGACTCGACGCCCGAATTCCTGCGCGCTTTCTCCCGCTTTTTGTTTTAGCGAGTTGAATTCTAGCTGCAGATGGGTCATGCCGCGTTTTCCGAGATATTCCGTTTCGAGTTCGCGTTTTAGCTGCTCGAAGTCGCGAATATCACGCGTGTCGAAGTCGGTCATTGCCTTGCCCTTGAACTTTGTGCACAAGATTGCTTCTAGTTCGTCCGGTTTCGTCCGCGGGCTGTATATTTTTCATCGCGTAAGTGCTTGCATTAATAAATTCGCGAACGCGTTCTCGGGATTCTCCGTTCATTTCGGGAATCATGTTACGGGCTTTCTTTAGGCTGAGGAACCCGAGATGGTGCCCTGGCTGACTACGGACGTCGCTGTGCGTTCGTCCGTAGGTCACGTCCAGCGGGCCCTGGCTGGTCCGTACGCGTCATTCTCGCGCATCGGGGCGGTCGTGAGTGGCGGATTCAATTTAACTCATGCGTTCCCGTATCTCGCGGATTGCGCGCAGGACTTCTACAGAGCGCTTGAACTCTGCGGCCTCTGTACGGTCCATGCGTTCCTGCATGTCGTACATCATGCGTAGGACATCGCTGAGCACGGAGCTCATTGCTCCGGGGCTTACCTGCGTCGGCTCGGGGGCTCGACCTTGGTCGCCTTCGGGCAGTTGCCCATTTTCCGCGGGTCTAAACCGCTCTATTTCCGCGTTAATTTGCGCCGGGGATATGTCCTCTCGCGGCGTGATGGTCGCGGTAGCTCGTGGCTGGCTCATTCTGTCGGCCCGGGGAGTATAATCCTCTTCCTCGGGGTCGAATATATCGCTGTCGTATGACGTCAGGGAGAATTCTCCTCTCCCTGCGTTTTCGCTCTGAGTATCAGCCGAGGTGTCCGATCGTGCGTCACCGTCGGCGTCGGTCGGTCGCTGCTTGTGTTGTCGACGCTATCTCGCGGGTTTCTGTTCGCGTCGCAAAGACTAGCGTCTAAGAATTCGAATTCGCGTTCTACGATGACGTTAGGATGTAGCTCGAGCACCGGCGACCTTGCGTCGTCGAGTTGCGCGTCTAAGTTTCTTCGCACGCGATCTAATTCGTCGTTCGCGAGTCGTGTAGCGCGAAAACGATTCCTGATACTATTTTCGATGGCTCGTTGCGCGCGCTCGCTTAACACAAATGACGCGTTGCTGACAGGGGGATGCCGGGACAAGTCGTCCGACATCTATCGGCGCTTATGCTTTATTGTCCTGAAACGCGAAAATCTTTCGGCGCTTCGCGGTTGTATTGCCTGCAATCGCGAAAATTTCTCTCGCAATCCGGTGTTCGCTATCGCGGGGTACGCACGCAGAGATATAACGTTTGCGTCGCGGCGCGTGCCGGTATCAGCTTACAATGGCGTGTTGACTTACAGTACCGCCGCGTAGTGCATCGTGACCGCTTTCTGCCGCGTCGAGTCTGGCAGGGCCGCTTCACTGTTTCTGCGTTGTCTGCTTTGCTGCGTCCTTGCTGCGCTGCTTCGCTGGCTCGCTGCATCCCTGCGTCGCTGCGTCGGGCTGGCGAATCCGTGCGGTAGGTCGGGGCCTCTCCGGTGTCGCTGATAGCACGCGGAGCTACTGCCGTCGTTTCACGCACTCGGGATCCGGCTGGCTTTTCCTCTCCGGGATATTTTATCACCGTCTAACGATCCGTTCCCTTCGCAGGCGCAATCTGGCAGGACGTCCTCCCGTCCGGTTGGCAGATTCCACCGCTGCCACCAATTGTTGTGCCGTTCCTCTTGGATCGCAGGGTCGGCACTGAGTTCTTTTGGATCCGCCGGGAGAAAGGAGTAACACTTGGCCAGTTTATTGAGTGAACAATGTTTAATAAAGTTATTCTTTGAAATGATACAGATATCTTCTTACTTCACTGCCCTGACTTGCGGGCGTTCACAATATAATAGATTACGTTCGGTCGTGCGCGATTAGCCTTACGTTCTAGACTGCTCGCCGCTTCTCGGAAGGGCGGGCTTTATATTTCTTCGCGTATTACTTCCGCGATGCTGACTTAGCTGTCAGCGCTTTTGCTTCCGGGTGAGCGACCTGGAAGCCGCTTGCGACACCCGGAATGCCACCTCAAGTGAGTTTGGCAATATTCGGGATGTGCGCTGACAGCTATGTGTTGCAATTCGGGCACGGCGACTTCCGCCTCACAACATCGGTATAGTTTTTCGTTACCGATCTTTCAAAAATTTTATTAATTTTTCGAAGAAAAAGAGAGAGAGAGAAAGAGAGAGAGACTATTTGCGTGTCTTATTACATATGTCCTCCGGGGCGAAGCCCGGGTAACCACAGCTAGTATATATACATATATATATATATGTAGGTCCAGAGGTATGTTTCGGGACTGTTTACGTTTTTTGAAATGTACAGTCCTGGAATATAACGCTATATATGTAATCAGATTCAAAAAACTGTCCCGAAAATTGCCGTAGGACATCAATTTTTTCCAGGACTGTACATTTCAAAAAACGTAAACAGTCCCGGAACATACCTCTGGACCTATGTTGTGTGATTACGTATGTTCGAATAACCGCGCGTATTAGAGTTGCGGCGCCACTACAGGCGCGACCAATGAGTAGCGTAGGGCAGCGTTCGTAGGTTGGTACCTCGCCGATTACCGCGCGGTAGAACAGAGACTTCCGGTAGGCTCACGAGCGAAGACACACGTCGTGCATGCTATTCCGAGATTGTACGCGCCAGCAAATAAAGAAAGTGTTTAGAAGCATCTTCTGGCCTTTATTACCAGCATCCTACACTACAACCTACATATATATATATATATATGTATATGAAGCCGAGCCCGAGGATTAATGAACAATACTATTGTTATTATATAATAATAAAAAAAAACTTTATTTTGTAATTTGAAAATAATTTCTTATTTTTTTAACTTTCTTAAAGTTCTTAAAAAATATGCGAATAATTTTAATAATTGTCAAAAAATTTTCCTAGTTTATATGTATTACATAACAACTCATTTGCCTAAAAAAATAAGAATGCAAAGAGTTAGAAAACTCGAACTTGAGACCTTCAGCATTCTAGCCGATCGTCTTACTCGCTCGTTCACGTTTACTATTAGAAAATTGCTTCTACCGGCTCAATAGATTACGCACACGGAAACTTTAAGCAATTTTATTTCATTAATTATTTTACATTGGCACAATAAGTTACTATTACTACGTTTACGCGAGCGTTACTTCTGTAGTAACTTACGATAATTCCTTCGCGTAAACAGGATTTTCCTTCGCGTAAACGGGATTTTGTAGTAACTTACGATAATTTACTTCGCGTAAACGAGTGATATATCGTAAAAGTTACTACAGAAAGTAACGCTTGCGTAAACGTAGTAAATGTCTTGTAAAATACATATAGTAAAATTAAAGGACAATTTTTTGCAATTACAGTTCTGTGTATTTTACTTTTACGAATAGATTACGTACATATTGTTGCTCAACGGAAACCGCGAGAAGGTGGTGGTCTCTTTCGTCATGAGATAATGTAAAAAATTTGTTTTTTTAATATTGCAATAATTTTAATATGTATAAATTAAAAAATATATAAGTAGATAAAACTCGTACTCTTAGATAAAACAAAAGCCAATAACCGAACAACAGGATTCTAAATATTATAGTTTAATATTCCGTCAAAATAACTGGGACGTTTCGTGCTTTACAGAGATTTTTTCAATCAATCAAATAAATCCCTCTAATTAACTGTAATACATCATAATAATCCCGTTACATAAAAAATCCGTCGAGAAATGAAATAAATTAAAAGGAAGTTTAACATCATAAGATTAACATTAATTAATAATTATAGCATTTTTATTATAGAATTTATCCTCTCTATTGATTTAAATTTTAAATCATAGCGGTCGTTTTTACTTTCTTAATATTAATAATTATAGTATATAAATTACATGGAGTTATTAAGAACCCACATCAAGTTGAAAGCCCAAAAAACCGATTAACAAATAGTCGAAATGTATGCGTGATAACTATAAATTTAATTAGATAGTTGGTAACAATTAAAACTTTAAAAATAATTATTCGTTTATTGACGAAAAAAATCGTGTTAGAAGGCTGTGAAGCGAACGGCCTTAATCATAAAAAAGTGGTAATTCTCAACAAAAAGTAGACTTACAGTCTTATAAACTCGAATTAGCATCAGCTAAATTCTCAAATTAACGATTAAAGGTTCTATGCTTCAGTTCCAAAAAGCAACTGAACGAGCAAGGACTCAGAAATATGTCAGTAAAGGTTGGAATCGTGGTGATAAATAAAGCTAGAGAAAGTAAGTTATTAATTTAATAATTATCTCTGGTGTGTGTAAAAATTTGACTGAAAATATAATGAAATTCTACTATCAACTGCCCCCTTTTCATTATTATACCATAGATATCATTATGAAAATTTTAGTTTTTAGTTAATTTCAGTTAAATTTAATAACTTTCTTGATATCTAATATTTTAACAAATTTGTCATTATTTTTCAACAATATAATTTAATTTTTCTTATATTTTACAATATTTACATTAAATTTTATAAAAAAAATTATGATTTATTTTAAAATATATTCAGTAATTTTTCAATAACTTTCATTTTATTTATCATCAATTTCATAATACTTTCAGCAAAAAATTTGCATCTAGGTCAATTGAGACAAAATTTTAGTAAAATTCCATTATATTCAGTAAAATATTTCCATCAGGGTAATAATAATAGTAATAGGACTCTCTAAGATTTAAAATCAATTTAATATAAGAACGCCATCAAGTCCGAGCTAGGATCTAGTTGTCAAAATGCAACCTCTAAGCTGGACCCCCCACCAGCGCAAATCAAGTTCGCACTAAGTAAAAAATTTAGTGCTATTTATGTGCTAATTAAGTGCCCTAGTCCAAATTTTGATGCTCGAACCGTTTAACAAGAAATCGCGTAAAAAAATGGGGGGTTCAGCTTGCCATTAAGCTGGATCCCCCCCCCCATATCAAAAAATGGTCTTACATAGAAAACAAGTACACTATAATTTAGTGCTAATTAAGTGCTAATTAATTGCTCTAAAATAACGATAAAATATTGACAGATTATAACATTTATTTAAATATACCACTATACATATATTGCACACAGTACCGTCGCGGTCGACACAAACACTGAAAAAATTTGCTGCATAAATATATTCGTTACTAAAATGATCGAAAAAATGTGTATATTATCAAAATATTCCCAAATCTGAGTTTATTTGTAACAGTGAAACAATTACGATAATTAACTTAGACCAGCCGTTGGCGCTGAGCACTAAGTTCCGTCACCTGATCGTCTACGAATTGCTTGCATGATTATAGTATTAAAATAATTCTCAGACATTGTACTTTAAAAGAAGATCACGATTTGAATTTAGTGCTAGCTGCATAGCGTTGAAATTAATTTATTAACTTATGAAGCGCGCGCGCAGCGTTCTATAATTCTTTGCAGAATCGTCAAAGAATTAGGTGCTTGCGTGATTATGCTCTCAAAATTATCCCGAGACATTGTACTTTAAGAAAATATCACGATTTGAATTTAGTGCTAGCTGCATAGCGTTGAAATTAATTTTTTAACTCATGTAGCGCGCGCGCGCAGCGCTCTGTGATTCGTTATAGAATCGTCAAAGAATTAGCTGCTTCCGTGTTTTTGGTCCCAAATTAATCCTGAGGCATTGTACTTTAAGAAAATATCACGATTCAAATTTAGTGCTAGCTGCATAGCGTTGAAATTAAATAATTTATCCATGGAGCGCGGCGCGCTTCGAATCATGATATTTTCTTAAAGTACAATCTCTCAGGATTATTTCGGCACCATGATCACAATCACGCGAGCATTTAATTTTTTGACGATTTTGTAACGAATTTACAGAGCGCTGTGCGCGCGCTGCATTGATTAATTAATTAATTTCAACGCTATATAGCTAGCACTAAATTCAAATCGTGATATTCTTTTAAAATACACACAATGTCTGAAAATTATTTTAATACTATAATCATGCGAGCAACTAATTCGTAGACGATCAGGTGACAGAACTTAGTATTCAGCGCCAATGGCTGGTCTAAGTTAATTATTGTAATTGTTTTTTACTGTTAGCAATAAACTCAGATTTGGGAATATTTTGATAATATATGTTTTCGATCATTTTAGTAACGAATACATTCATGCAGCAAGTTTTTTAAGTGTTTGTGTCGACCGCGACGGTACTGTGTTCAATATATAGTGGTATATTTAAATAAGTATTATAATCTGTCAATATTTTATCGTTATTTTAGAACACTTAAGGGGGTAGAGTCAAGTAAATGGCCGTTTTTTTCCGAACTTTTTTTAAACAAATGGAAAGATTTATTAAATCGGAACAAAGTACATCATAATATTCATGATTTAAGGTATATTATAAAATTTTTGTTATGTCGAATCAAAATGGCGGCGCTGCAGCTGCTTGAAGTCGGCTCCTCAAATTTGCGTCGTGCAACGCGCTCAGGTGCTCTAATTAACTGAAATAAATAACCAAAGTTTTTTTGTTAAAATGCGTTTATATGCTTTGCATGAATCTGAATTAAAAAAAAAATTAAAAATTAAAAATTCAGGATTATTTTGAAAAAAACGATACCTTTAACTTGTTCTTCAAAATGATCCTAAATTTTTATTTTTTGATTTTTTTTTTTTAATTGAGGTTCATGCAAACCATATGAACGCATTTTAACAAAAAAACTATGGTTTTTTTATTTTAGTTAATTAGAGCGATCTGAGCGTTGCACAGCGCAAATCCGAGAAAAGCAGCCGCTGCGCCGCCATTTTGAAATTTTTTGATATAAAAAAAATTTTATAATATACATTAAATTATGAATAGTATGATGTACTTTGTTCCGATTTAATAAATCTTTCCATGTGTTAAAAAAAAATCGGGAAAAAGACGGCGTTTACTTGACCTTCCCCCTTAAGTAGCACTTAATTAGTACTAAATTATAGTGTACTTGTTTTTTATGTAAGACCATTTTCTGATATAGGGGGGTTCAGCTTAATGGCAAGCTGGACCTCCCATTTTTTACGCCATTTTCTGCAAAACGGTTCGAGCACCAAAATTCGGACTAAGGCACTTAATTAGCACCTAAATAGCACTAAATTTTTTACCTAGTGCGAACTTGATTTGCGCTGGTGAAGGGTCCAGCTTAATAGAGGTCCATTTCTGCGCTCGCCGCAGTGACTACTGTCAAAATGCATTCTGCGCTTAGCGCTGTTTATAATGTGCAAATAAAATATACGCTTGCTCATCTATCTGAATTAGTGTCATCTTGTGCACTGTGTTCATACAAAAATTCGTACAAATGGAGTAAATTGCTACCTATATGTGCACATGGGTGCATTTATATTTTACTGTTTAGAATAGGTACAAAATATCTATATATTCTCTAATGGGTAGATATATGATTGCAACCCGTCTGTAATACAGCAGCGTGTTTATAATCCAGTAAGTAAATTAATAGTAAATTGTTGCCAATTTGGCATTAAACTCACTCACTTTCAAAGAACTTTGCCCATTTTTATAAGGGTTTTGGCCCCTCGCGTTTAGTAACGAGACTTAAAATAAAAGGTTATTGTTAAAGGATCAAAATATTTCTGTATAAACATAATCCTTTATTGTAAGTTAATACCGTTCAGAGATACATTCTTTGAAAAATTAGAAAAATGTACGAAATGGCTTTGTTTTATTCGATTTTTTGATGTCCTAGGCATCTGCCTGTGATTACGGATAATAAATTATTTTAACATATCAATTAAAGTATTTTATACAAATAAATTTGTACTACTGATCCAGCTAATTGCAAGTTTCTGGATGTGAGTCAGGGATATTCAAAATAATTGATTGTATCCATTACCACCATCTATCACCACGGAGAAATGTCCTGGATGCCGAGAAATCAAATGAAAGAATGCTATATAGTATATTTTTCAGAGAGTGTATATATCATCTCCAAACAATGTCGACTTAGAAGATTATAAAAATTAAAAAGTATAAGGCTCTCGTGATTAAATCGATTAAAGGAAAAGAGGCAGTAAGAGTCGGCGCGGAAAATAGGGCGCAAGTTATATATATTTCTTATCGTCAATACATAAAAAATAAAATAAAAAATTCGCGAACGTTTCGACCATTTTTTGTGGTCATCTTCAGCACAATAAATTAGAAACGTGTAAATTAGAAACTATATTTTAACGCGGTCATTGGGCTATTGTATACTCGCACGTTGCACATTCCTTTTTCCATGCGGTCATTCCGGTGTGTGTGCGCTACTCCATAGGCAAGCAACCTTGAGTCTCTCCCAAGTTGGAAGGCCAGGAGGACTATGCTGATGCATTTGGTACTTCATCAAGAGACACGGCAGTGTCTCGCGCCAAGTACACGCGGAGCGAGACCGACCGTGACTCTTTTACGCGACGCGACGGGTTGCGAGTAACCGAGATGTTGAGATCTCGATAACGAGTGAACGAATCAAGTTCTAAGTAGGCTTGATCGATAGCTTGGGGTCTAATTAGGGGGGGGTTTCTCTCATAATATTCCGCTACGTGCTCTACGAGCGGAGATATTGCGACGCAAAGTCCAAATGCGAAAATTTATTTTTAAGATACTCCTCTTCCTCCTAACGCCGACGTCTCAATATTATTATGATTATCAGAGAAACGTCCCTTTCACTTTTTCGACGCTGGCGGCGCAGGTATCGCCAGTTTCGATATCGCGCGCGTATTTCGAAATTAGGTCGATAGACTTATCGGTCAGGAGGAAGATTTCTATTTAGGTAAATTAGATATATATATAATAAATATTGAGTCAACGGAAAAGAAGGTTCTCTACGCTTGGCAGAAAGTGTCGCTAGAGAATTTTTAAGTCGATTCTTATGAATCAAGCTTGAATTTGATGTCTATGTATCCCAGGTTGCCGATGACGAGGTCCAGATAGTGCGCTTTATAGTTTTCGGTGTCCAGGTGTAATAATACGTTGAATTCGATGTCTACGTGTCCCAGGTTGCCGATGACGAGGTCCACATAGTGCGCTCCGTAGTTTTCGGTGTCTACGTGTATTAATATCTTGAATTCGATGTCCACGTGTCCCAGGTTGCCGATGACGGGATCCAAATAATGCGCTTCATAGTTTTCGGTGTCCAGGTGTAATCGTACGTTGAATGCGATGTCTAGGTGTCCTAGGTTGCCGATGACAAGGTCCACATAGTGCGCTCTGTAGTTTTCGGTGTCTACGTGTATTAATACCTTGAATTCGATGTTCACGTGTCCCAGGTTGCCGATGACGGAATTGAAATAGGGCGCTTCATAGTTTTCGGTGTCCAGGTGTAATCGTACGTTGAATTCGATGTCTAGGTGTCCCAGGTTGCCGATGACGAGGTCCACAGAGTGCGCTCCGTAGTTTTCGGTGTCTACGTGTGTTAATACCTTGAATTCGATGTCCACGTGTCCCAGGTTGCCGATGACGAGGTCCACATAGTGCGCTTCGTAGTTTTCGGTGTCCAGGTGTAATAATACGTTGAATGCGATGTCTACGTGTCCCAGGTTGCCGATGACAAGGTCCACATAGTGCGCTCCGTAGTTTTCGGTGTCTACGTGTATTAATATTTTGAATTCAATGTCCACGTATCCCAGGTTGACAATGATGGGATCCAGATAGTGCGCTTCATAGTTTCCGGTGTCCAGGTGTAATCGTACGTTGAATTTGATGTCTAGGTGTCCCAGGTTGCCGATGACGAGGTCCATATAGTGCGCTTCGTAGTTTTCGGTGTCCAGGTGTAATAATATGTTGAATTCAATGTTTAGGTGTCCCAGGTTGCCGATGACGAGGCCCACATATTGCGCTCCGTAGTTTTCGGTGTCTACGTGTATCAATACCTTGAAATTGATGTCTAGGTGTCCCAGGTTGCTGATGACGAGGTCCACATAGTGCGCTTCATAGTTTTTGGTGTCTAGGTGTATTAATAACTTTAAATCTGAATGGGTGCGTTCAGCCGATATTCCGCTAGCCTAGCAATCGTGAGCAGTCGCTCGTTTTTGCTCGTTTCCTCTCTTTTTAATCCAGTAGGTCAAAAGAGAGGAAACGAGCGAAAACGAGCAACTGTTCACGATTGCTAGGCTAGCGAAGTATCGGCTGAACGCACCCAATGTAGGACACGTAGATATCAAATTCGAGGTATTAATACATGTAGACACCGAAAACTACGAAGCGCACTATGTGGACCTTGTCATCGGCAACTTGGAACACGTGGCCATCGAATTCAAGGTATTAATACACCTGGACACCGAAAACTATAGAGCGCGCTATGTGGACCTCGTCATCGGCAACCTAGGACACCTAAACATTGAATTCAAGCTTGATTCATAAGAATCGACTTAAAATTTCCCTAGCGGCAGAATTAAAATTATGTCATGACATAATAAAAATCGCTGAATTAAAATTATGTCTAGACATAATAAAAATTGGATGAATTAAAATTATGTCTGACGTAAAAATAATTATCAAAAATATCGATACCTAAAGATATCGGTACATATACAGTTGCGAACAACATTCAGTAAGACACGCAAATAAAAATAAATAAAGAATTTTACAGTTAACGACTTAACATTAATCATGCTTTATTGCGATTATGTTTTATGTTGAAATTGAAAAATATATACAAGGTGTACAACTAAAAGGGTTACAGATTATTATTTAAAAAAAACTAAGCAAAATATTAACCCAAGCAGCATTTTGACGTCCGCCCGACGTTAAGATAAACACACTTAACGTTGGTATCCAACGTTTTCGCTACGTCGTTTCAACCCTCTTTTGCACTAATTTTTGGAATCAAATTTAGGTTGTACCAACGTTGGAATCCGACTTATATAAGTTAAATTAAGGTTACATTTTTTCCACCAGTTTTAACGTTGGTATGTAAACTTTGATTTTGTACACTCTGCTAGACCTGAGGTTATTTTTTCACAACGTACATTTTAGGTGTAGTTTTCGTGCTTCCATTCAAACCATATGACGGCATTGGTGTAATAAATGTATCATAATACGTACTTATCAATTTGGCACAAATAAAATGGCTTTATAGGAAAAATATAGTTTGCGCAGTCTTTGATACTATTGTAATTTTGCCATAAATACACGAACCCAGCACTGAAATTGTACAACAAAACTCACTTTATTGATAAATGTGGAAATGATAAGTCGAAATTAAACGAATCCTTTCTAAAATATTCCAATTTACTAAATATTCTAATAAATAACTAAAATTTTCCAAAGTGTAGATTTTAATTTTTTTTCGTCGAAATTACTTTTAAGATAAATATGTTGTCAAAACCTTAACAACAGATATTATATAAATGCTTTAAATTGTTAATAAAATGCGTTAAAAAATATAAATCTAAATATACTGGAAAATGGCGGATTATTTGCCTTCCTCTTTGAGGAATGAAAATGGCGAAGTCAGCGTTCCACACTATATCAAACTTTACGTAGTAAAAGGTGCGATAAATTCTACTAAAATTTGTCTTCTCGTATAAAATAATTAACTTTTTCAGACTTTTCCAAACTAAGTAGTATACCACTGTAGGCAAAATTGTACCTATATTGACTAAAAGTCTTAACAAGGTCGCCAAACTGACTTAACATGTCGATAAAGTATTAATTAGTTAAAAATTCTATACTAGATTTGCGAATGAGTCGTATATCTTAACCAAATCCGACCTATGCAATACCATCTATATGGTGATCTAGAGCATGGTTATGGCAGCCGTGCAGCCGAGCGAACGCGCTCTCGAGCTGTGAACCGCGCGGCGCGCGCGCGTTGTTTCCCGACGACGCGACGATAACCGCGTGAGATGAGATGGACCGGTTCGGCCGTGGATCGTCAACATTCGTCGCATAGTCCTCGTAGCTCACGCACGACGCCGCGAATTGCCGTCGACGATGCCCGCTTGACGCAGCAGTAATCTGCTCTACATTTTTTTAGGCAGAATTTGTTACCATTTCTCGCGATTTCTTAACGTCAGTCAGAAATGACCACAGGCGACGTTTCACAACGTTAGCGTTTTACAACGTTTGATAACAAAACGTTGGTTTACGTTGGGAATTACGTATTGAAGTCGCTCGAAAAGTGTAGTGCAGAGTATAACGTCAGGCGAACGTTAAATATCTTAACGTCGGGTAATAGGACTTAAACTGTTTCGAATTTGACGTTGGGAAAGTGATAAAAAAAGCACGTCGTAATTTTAACGTTTAGACAACGTCCAAAAAACGTTAGTAATTATAAGTGACATTTTATAACTTTCTTGAACCGCTTACAACGTTGTGATTAGTAGAAAAGTAGTCCTTAGTCGGAAAGTTAACCGAAAAATGCTGCTTGGGAAATTGTTGTTTTCTTTAAAAATAATAGTCCGTAACACTTTTAGCTTCATACCTTGTATTATATACGGTTTATAAGATTATAAGATATATTGTTTATAAGATTAAGATGCGTAACACTACAAAAAGACGTGATATCCGTACAAAATGACCTTTTTAAAAAAAAGGTAAAAAAGAGCGCCAAGTACACGCATAATAGTGTATATGTATTATGTTGTTGCCCTGTTATGTTGTTACCTCGAAAAAAACAAAGTGGTAGTATTATACCTCCAAATAGCTTTATCCTGTACATACTGTTTATATACAGTGCGTAATATACTACAAAAAGGCGTGATATCCGCACAAAATTACCTTTTTTAAAAATAGGTAAAAAAAGGCGCCAAGTACACGTATAGTAGTGTATATGTTGTTACCTAAAAAAAAGAAAATGGTAGTTTTATACCTCGAAAAAACCTAAGTAACAAGTGGTAGATCTTTATATCTCGAAAAATCTCGAAAAAATCTAAGCAGTAGTATCTTTATTTCCGAAAAATTATAACCCAAGTGATACACGTCACAAAATTATGTTACCTTATCAAAAAGAAGAGTCGCGCTTCAAGTGATCTATTACAATTACAAAAAAGAAATGATATCTCTTTAAATTAGAGCGCCAATTACAGAGAGAACATGTATATTGCCTCAAAAAATAATTGTTGCACTACTTTGAAAAATCTTTACATTGTGTCAATTAGAAAAGAATGTATAATAACAATTTTATAAAATTAAAAAATTTTATTTAAATTTAACAAGGGAATACAAGATATTTAAATACAAAGTTATTTACATGTGTATTTTTTAATGGCCACAAAGAATTACAGAGGTAACAGTACAAAATAAAAATATTTTATTAAAATACATAAATTTTTCTTGTAAAAAAACTTGGCGCTGCTAGACCTCGAAATTTTAAATAAATAAGGACAACAATAAATAAAAATAATTCAGAAAAGAATGCGATGGGAGTAATAATAAATGATTATCAGCGTGGATGTGGGAGTGAGTGATATGGGTGTGCGTGACGACGCGGACGGCGGATAATGCGGCTTATAATTAAGTATAAAATAAGTTTATTTATTTAAAATTTCGAGGTCTAGCAGCGCTAAGTTTTTTTACAAGAAAAATTTATGTATTTTAATAAAATATTTTTATTTTGTACTGTTACCTCTGTAATTCTTTGTGGCCATTAAAAAATACACATGTAAATAACTTTGTATTTAAATATTTTGTATTCCCTTGTTAAATTTAAATAAAATTTTTTAATCTTATAAAATTGTTATTATACATTCTTTTCTAATTGACACAATGTAAAGATTTTTCAAAGTAGTGCAACAATTATTTTTTGAGGCAATATACATGTTCTCTCTGTAATTGGCGCTCTAATTTAAAGAGATATCATTTCTTTTTTGTAATTGTAATAGATCACTTGAAGCGCGACTCTTCTTTTTGATAAGGTAACATAATTTTGTGACGTGTATCACTTGGGTTATAATTTTTCGGAAATAAAGATACTACTGCTTAGATTTTTTCGAGATTTTTCGAGATATAAAGATCTACCACTTGTTACTTAGGTTTTATCGAGGTATCTATATATATAAGTACCGTCTGTCTGTCTGTCTGTCTGTCTGTCTGTCTGTCTGTATGTACGCGAACTACTCATTCGTTAGTGGACCGAATTTTTACCAAAAGTATATAAAACAGGGGTAGAATTTCCCGGGGATGAAAATGTCGTGGCCATTTTTTTGCTACCAATTTTCTGGAAACCGATTTTTCTAATTCTTCTAATTTTTCGGGAAATAATTGACTAAATTTAAAAGAATTATATATGAAACAGGGGTAGAATTTCCCGGGGAGTGCCATAAAGTGTATAGTTTTTTGTTAGTTGGAATTACTATCGGGATAATTTAGCGAAGCCGATAATTAGCCGTGCGGAGCGTTTACGCGCGCGGTTACCGTGCACGAGAATTTCCGGAAATACGATCACGGGTCCCGGTTGTAGCCGGCGCAGCGAACGGTTACAGCCGAAAGGAGAATTATTGACGTCGCGATAATGCACCCGACGAATGACGGATCGACGGCTCTGCTGCACTAACGACGTCAATTCTAGACAAAAGATGTGATCCAATGTGTTATCCGTTGTTATATCCATATGGTAACGATGGATGGCATTCACAACTTAAATCATATAATCTTAAATATCCAGGATTTAAAGTAACTCAAATGGATTATTATGCTCACCTGTTGGCACCAAGAGTTGAATTTAGTCAATTTAAAAAGGCAGGAAAATTAAGATGTCAGTTTATACTTGATGCTTATATGAAAACTGAAGCAAATAGGCTTAATTATATTAAATTAAATCAACCTCAATTAAGAGCAGAACTTTATTCGGGATTAATGGATCACCTAGATAATCGAGCACAAAATGAAGGAATTAAAGCTGGTATACCTGTAATATTACCATCTTCATTTATGGGCAGTCCAAGAAATATGCAAGAAAGATATCAAGATGCCATGTCTCTGGTTAGAAAGTTTGGTAAACCTGATATTTTTCTTACGATGACTTGCAATCCTCAATGCCCCGAAATTAAAGATAATTTTGATGGATGTTTAATTGAATTTCGATCTGATTTGGTCGCTAAAACATTTAATTTGGATGTCAAAGAAGTTTTAAAAGATTTAACCCAAAATAATATTTTTGGAAATATTGTAGCTTATGCAGGTGTGATTGAATTTCAAAAAAGAGGACTTCCACATTTGCATTTACTTGCAATGTTGAGTGATGAAGATAAGCCCAGACTTCAAGAAGTCATTGACATGATGGTATGGGCTGAAATTCCTGACAAAGAAAGATATCCAGAACTTAATGTAAAAGTTTTGAGGCACATGATTCATGGTCCTTGTGGAGATCATTCTCAGAGATATCCTTGCACTGGGGATGATGGAAAATGTTCAAAAGGTTTTCCAAAAGAGTTTTGTGAAGAAACTAATGCTAATGTAAATGGATATCCTATGTATCAACGAAGGAATTTTAAGAAAAAATACATCGTCAGAGGAAAAGAAATTGATAATCGATGGGTAGTACCATATTCACCATATTTAATTATGAAATATGATCGACATATCAATTTGGAAATATGTTCATCAGTGAAGAGCGTAAAATACTTATATAAATATATTCATAAAAGATTTGATTGTGCTGCAATTGAAGTACAAGCACAAGATGGCACAAGGTTAATTAAAATAGATGAAGTTAATTCATACCTGGATGCAAGATATGTTAGTGCTCCAGAAGCAATGTGGAGACTGAACGGATATGATCTGTTCATGAAGTCTCACACAGTAATAAGACTGGCAGTTCATTTGCCTAATCGCCAAATGGTTTATTTCCGAGCGGGAAATGAAGAACAAGCTGCTCAAAGAGAGCTAACTCGAGATACCACGTTGACTGCATGGTTTAAATTAAATCAATCTGATGAAAATGCGGTGCACTTTCTTTACACAGATATTCTTTATCATTATATCTATGATAAAAAAGAAACTAAGTGGAAGCCACGCAAAAAGGGTGGTGATAAAATAATTTCAAGACTTTATACAGTAAGTATAAAAGATATTGAGAGATTTTATCTCCGTCTTCTTCTACTTCATGTAGTTGGAGCTAAATGTTTTGAAGATTTGAGAACTGTAAATGGAGTTCTTTATAAAACGTTTAAGGATGCAGCAATTGCAAAAAATTTGGTAGAAGCTGATGATCTTTGGGAAAAAACGCTGGAAGAAGCAACAGATTCCAAAATGCCCGTACAACTTCGAGAGCTATTTGCCTACATTTGCATCTATGGAACTCCAACAGATGTACTAACTCTTTGGAATAAATATAAAGATCACATGATTGAGGACTTTGTACACAACAATGTTGTCAATCCTGAAAATATGGCTTTAAACCATATACAAGAAATTCTGAAAAATAATGGAAGTAGCTGTGAGAACTTCCAATTGCCAAATCCAATTCCAGTGAATATTTACGTCACAGAATATAATGTAGATGAAGAAAGAAGACGTGGTGACTATTTATTATCAACATTAAATGTTGAACAAAGATACGTGTACGATATAGTTATGCGAGCGATTGACAATGAGAATGAACCTCAGCGGTTATTTTATATTGACGGGTTTGCAGGAAGTGGAAAAACCTATCTATTTAACACATTTCTGAGTGTTATTCGAGGAAAAAACGAAATGGTTATTCCATGTGCTTCAACTGGCATTGCAGCCACACTTCTAAAAGGAGGAAAAACTTATCATTCCCTGTTCAAACTTTCAATACCAATTGATGATGGAGCTAAATCTAATATAAGAGGAAACTCTCAAGCTGCACGAGAACTGATCTCTGCTAAACTCATTATATGGGATGAGGTGAGCATGACGGTTGGGCATGCCTTAACAGCAGTTGATAAACTCTTCAAGGATCTAATGAAGAATTCTAGACCATTTGGAGGAAAAGTTATTTTATTTGCAGGAGATTTCAGACAAAATCTCCCAGTAGTACCTCATGCACATAAAGCAGCCATAATTGAGTCAACTGTCAAATACAATCCTATATGGAGAAATGTAACTCAGGTTAAATTACAGCAAAATATGAGAACTGCGGATGAAAAAGAATTTGCAAATTGGCTAATGCAATTAGGAGATGGTAAATTGTCAAGTACAGATGGATTACATCTTGATACAATTGAAATCCCCCAGGATTTTATATCAAAAGAATCTATTATTACTGAGATTTTTGGTGATAGAATCACCATGGAACAGATTAGAGAAAATCCAGATCGAGCGATTCTTTGTCCTAAAAATGAAGATACTTTCAAAATTAATGACGAAATCCTTCGTTTAATGGAAGGAGAAGAAAAGGAATATCTATCAATTGACTCTATTGTAAGTGATGATCCACAAGAGCAATTGAATTATCCGACTGAGTTTTTAAATTCTATGACACCTTCTGGAATGCCAGTTCATCGACTTAAAATAAAAGTCAGTGTTACAATTATCTTATTAAGAAATTTAAATACTAAGAAAGGACTTTGCAATGGCACAAGATTTATTGTTACAGATTTGAAACATAATCTTATTTATGCGGAGGTTCTAACTGGTCCTGCTCGAGGCCAGATTGTCTTCATCCCAAAAATCGATTTCATTACAAATGACTCGGAAGTTCCATTCAAGCTTAAACGGAGACAGTTTCCTATTCGAGTATCATTTGCTATGACAATAAATAAATCTCAAGGACAAACTTTACAAAAAGTTGGGATTTATCTGCCACATCCTGTATTTGCTCATGGTCAACTCTATGTGGCATTTTCTAGAGCAACCAAAAAGGAAAATGTCAAAATTAAGATTAAGAAAATTAAGATAAAACATCTCATTGAAGAAAATCCAGAATCTTATACAAAAAATATCGTATACAAAGAAGTTTTATAAATTAAACAAATAAAAAATTGTATCAGAGCTAATAATATAGTGAGTCAGCGGGGGAATAGCTTTGAGGCCCGCGCGAAGCGCGGGCCGAAAAGCTAGTAATATATATATCAACAACCTATTCACCGTTCTCTGGATGGAATTGTAATACTGCTCTTGCGCTTCTTGACAGACATGCATACAACGTTGATAAGAAACGATATAAACGTTTTGTAGGATTGTGCAAAGTTTTGCTTGCATAGCACAACCACAAGCACAAGCGCAGAAATACTGACAGCCCCATCAAACGTACCAGCTTTAAATGGCAATCCTTGACCTATATCTAAAAATAAAATAATGTATTAATATGATATTATGGCTATGGTCAACGTAACACTACAAATGCTTCGAAGCATTCCTCTTCTCTTTTCTTTCAATGAAGAAAGAAGGAGAAGAAGAACGCTCCAGAGCATTTGTATCATGTTGACCGTAGCCTATATATCAAGATATATATATATATATATATATATATATATCAACAACCTGTTCACCGTTCTCTGGATAGAATTGTAACACTGCTCTTGCGCTTCTTGACAGACATGCATACAACGTTGATAAGAAACGATATAAACGTTTTGTAGGATTGTGCAAAGTTTTGCTTGCATAGCACAACCACAAGCGCAGAAATACTGACAGCCCCATCAAACGTACCAGCTTTAAATGGCAATCCTTGACCTATATCTAAAAATAAAATAATGTATTAATATGATATTATGGCTACGGTCAACGTGACACTACAAATGCTTCGAAGCATTCCTCTTCTCTTTTCTTTCAATGAAGAAAGAAGGAGAAGAAGAACGCTCCAGAGCATTTGTATCACGTTGACCGTAGCCTATACATCAAGATATATATATTGTTACCTAAAAAAAAGAAAATGGTAGTATTATACCTCGAAAAAACCTAAGTAACAAGTGGTAGATCTTTATATCTCGAAAAATCTCGAAAAAATCTAAGCAGTAGTATCTTTATTTCCGAAAAATTATAACCCAAGTGATACACGTCACAAAATTATGTTACCTTATCAAAAAGAAGAGTCGCGCTTCAAGTGATCTATTACAATTACAAAAAAGAAATGATATCTCTTTAAATTAGAGCGCCAATTACAGAGAGAACATGTATATTGCCTCAAAAAATAATTGTTGCACTACTTTGAAAAATCTTTACATTGTGTCAATTAGAAAAGAATGTATAATAACAATTTTATAAGATTAAAAAATTTTATTTAAATTTAACAAGGGAATACAAAATATTTAAATACAAAGTTATTTACATGTGTATTTTTTAATGGCCACAAAGAATTACAGAGGTAACAGTACAAAATAAAAATATTTTATTAAAATACATAAATTTTTCTTGTAAAAAAACTTAGCGCTGCTAGACCTCGAAATTTTAAATAAATAAACTTATTTTATACTTAATTATAAGCCGCATTATCCGCCGTCCGCGTCGTCACGCACACCCATATCACTCACTCCCACATCCACGCTGATAATCATTTATTATTACTCCCATCGCATTCTTTTCTGAATTATTTTTATTTATTGTTGTCCTTATTTATTTAAAATTTCGAGGTCTAGCAGCGCCAAGTTTTTTTACAAGAAAAATTTATGTATTTTAATAAAATATTTTTATTTTGTACTGTTACCTCTGTAATTCTTTGTGGCCATTAAAAAATACACATGTAAATAACTTTGTATTTAAATATCTTGTATTCCCTTGTTAAATTTAAATAAAATTTTTTAATCTTATAAAATTGTTATTATACATTCTTTTCTAATTGACACAATGTAAAGATTTTTCAAAGTAGTGCAACAATTATTTTTTGAGGCAATATACATGTTCTCTCTGTAATTGGCGCTCTAATTTAAAGAGATATCATTTCTTTTTTGTAATTGTAATAGATCACTTGAAGCGCGACTCTTCTTTTTGATAAGGTAACATAATTTTGTGACGTGTATCACTTGGGTTATAATTTTTCGGAAATAAAGATACTACTGCTTAGATTTTTTCGAGATTTTTCGAGATATAAAGATCTACCACTTGTTACTTAGGTTTTTTCGAGGTATAAAACTACCATTTTCTTTTTTTTAGGTAACAACATATACACTACTATACGTGTACTTGGCGCCTTTTTTTACCTTTTTTAAAAAAAGGTCAGTTAAACCAGAGTTTGTAGATAGTCAATAAATTTTATCGTCGTCTCTCACAAATAAAAGTAAAGAGGCAGATGTATATAGGTTAAATAGATTAAATTATATATATTTTTGCTTTTGAACATTCACGAATTTTAATGTTATCACCACACTGCATAAACATAACCCATATGTGGTATGAAAATTAATATTTTTCGGCATGTAATAATGCTTAACCATAAAACTCCTCGACATCTTTGTCATCTTTTCTACGAACTATTGGAATTATTATAATTTTACTATAAATGTCATACATATTGCAAGAAATTATCGTAAAAGATACATTTGCTGCTAATTTTCACACTTGTAAATTATTTGATGTGTAGAGTACGTATACATTATTTTCTGCCAAACATATCCTTTAATTTCATAAGTATCAATTTGTAATGAATTACACAAGATGTCAGTTATTTGTATTATCAAATCATGTTTTAATAATACAACATTATTAGGTTTGTTACTTTGTTTTTGTAAAAGTTT
Organism: Temnothorax americanus; assembly: GCF_048541705.1. Lineage (NCBI taxonomy): Eukaryota > Metazoa > Arthropoda > Insecta > Hymenoptera > Formicidae > Temnothorax > Temnothorax americanus. The sequence continues at coordinate 59,410 of NW_027509819.1, forward strand.
GGGTACGTTCCTCAAAAACGCCCTTTAAAGAGGTTGAAGCAGTTTGGTCAACTCTAGATTTTAGTTTGTAAAAAATATATATGATAGTATAGGATCTACCGCATGTGTGAGAATTATTTCAGATTTATTGACCATCCAGAAGCTGAGATATTAATTTCCAAAAATGCGTCGTTTTACATGGGGTTATATGGAGAAAGCGTTGACGGCGATGATTGATCCCAATTTTCTTTAATATCTAGTCTATATGTTTCGCTCAAAAAACGTGCCTACGCGTACAGTAAATTAATGCGAACATTTAGAACGCAAGAAAACACGTATATTAACACTAAAGGCGCAAATCTTAATATTTTTCAACAATTTTTTTGCAATATATTTAATATATATGTACTTTAAAGAAATAAAAAAACAATTTCATTAAATTTATTATTTCTCGCAAAAAAAAATTCACAAAAATAGCATTCTTTTTCCGGCCGTCACAGTGGTTTCCCCCCTTAAGTCTTTTCAGGTCCCTTCCTAGAATAGGGATCCGAGAGACTCCCAACCATGTCAGGATACAATAAATGCAATAACTATTTACTTTTATTTTTAGTTATTAATAATTCACCTAATTGTCTAAATACGACGTATAAGGTCTTATACGGTGCAGAAAACATGTTAAATAAAAAAGAAAAGTTCTCTAGGCCGATTTTTGTGGAAAATACACTTTAAAAATCAATGTTAATTGTGTAAACAGTTTAATACAAGGGAATTCAAATGTTTAAAGAGCCAGGGGCACGGGTTTCCGTTATCCGATCAAGATGAACTTTGGCAAGGATTATTTTTTTGTAAATTGGAAACATTTTGAGGAGTGCCGCAAAAAAAATTTTTTTGTCGAGTAAATAAGGACCACTCTATATATATATATATATATATATATATATATATATATATATATATAGTATAGATATATGTATATATATATATATATGTATATATCTATACTATATCTATACTATTATTATAAAGCAACAGGGTTTGTATTTTTTTTTGTCCGCTATGATCTCGGAAACCAATGGACCGAATTTTTACCAGACGTATATGAAATAGGGGTAGAATTTCCCGGGGAGTGTTATAGGGTGTATAGTTTTTTGTTACCGATCTTCTGGAAACCGGTTTTTCTAATTTTTTCAATTTTTTAGGAAATAATTGGCCGAATCTCAAAGAATTAAAGATCAAGCAGGGGCAGGATTTTTCGGGGAGTGCTATAAAGTGTATAATTTTTCGTTACCGATCTTTTTGGAAGCCGGTACGGAAATTTTTTCAATTTTTCGGGAATTTATTAACCGAATCTTAAAGAAGTAGTGGTAGAATTTTACGGGGAGTGCCATGATGTGTACAGTTTTTGTTACCGATCTTTTTGGAAACCGGTTTTTTTTTATTTTTCCAATTTTTAGGGAAATAATTGATTGAATCTCAAAAAATTATACATAAAAAAGGAGTATAGTTTCTCCCGGGGAGTGCTATAAAGTGTACTATTTTTTGTTACCGATCTTTTTGGAAACCGGTTTGGAATGACCGAATCTCAAAGAATTGTACATAAAGTAGGGGTTGAATTTCCCGGGAAGTGCCATAAAGTATATAATTTTTTGTTACTGATCTTTTAAAAACCAGTTTTTTTAATTTTTTCAAGATAAATAAACTATTAGCTCATGGTCATGGTCGTCATGGAAATATTAAAAAGACCGATATTAAGAGATCCAAAAACAAAAAATGTATATAAATACGGCAAGTCTAATAAAAAAAATAATAATGAAAAAATCAAAAAAATAAAAATCTAATAATTTTTTAAAGTAAATTTGCCCTAAATTTAACTTAATAAAGTAAAAGCTGTGAAAAATTATAAAATAAAGTAATTGAAAGTCCGGTCACGCAATAATTGAACTGGTTTTTTTGCAATTTCTTTAAAACTATGTTGTAAATTGATACAAGTTTTATTGCCATATTTTTGTTTGTTAAGATGATCTACTTGTGTGTAAAATATCATTATAGATTTAAGATTTAAAGTAATTCGTAATTTATTGCATATCCCCGCAGGGTTCGCAATATACCACCAATACTATCCTTCTCCTCTCACTTTAACCCTTTGGACCAACAGCTTAACGTCTCTTTCCGAAAGACGGAGCCCAGTTTTTTCCGCACAAGAGCCTATCTTGCACGGAGGGGCGCAACTATCGGAAAAACATACCATGCTTCATGACTCTAGTGGACTCGAACATAGTTTCTCAGATTACGAGTCTGGCGCTCTACTACTAGATCACACTGCCGCCCTAAAATATCATTATATTGGTAGCATTTTTTTTTATTTCTTTCTTACACTTCTCTCTGTAACGCCATAAGGTTACGTGTTAAAACTCGGATATTCAAAAATTGATAACTTTTTATCTAAATTGTGGATTAATCTGAGAGACTATATATTTAATTATCTAATTAAATTAATTGAATATGTTGTTTTGTATAATCAATCAATAATATCAATAATGCCTATATAGGTATATTATTAATAAAAGTAAGCATATGATTAAAAATATACAATATTTAATAATATATATATATATATGTGTGTGTGCGTGCGTGCGTGCGTGCGTGCGTGCGTGCGTGCGTGCGTGCGTGCGTGCGTGCGTGCGTGCGTGCGTGCGTGCGTGCGTGCGTGCGTGCGTGCGTGCGTGCGTGCGTGCGTGCGTGCGTGCGTGCGTGCGTGCGTGCGTGCGTGCGTGCGTGCGTGCGTGCGTGCGTGCGTGCGTGCGTGCGTGCGTGCGTGCGTGCGTGCGTGCGTGCGTGCGTGCGTGCGTGCGTGCGTGCGTGCGTGCGTGCGTGCGTGCGTGCGTGCGTGCGTGCGTGCGTGCGTGCGTGCGTGCGTGCGTGCGTGCGTGCGTGCGTGCGTGCGTGCGTGCGTGCGTGCGTGCGTGCGTGCGTGCGTGCGTGCGTGCGTGCGTGCGTGCGTGCGTGCGTGCGTGCGTGCGTGCGTGCGTGCGTGCGTGCGTGCGTGCGTGCGTGCGTGCGTGCGTGCGTGCGTGCGTGCGTGCGTGCGTGCGTGCGTGCGTGCGTGCGTGCG